>NW_027175932.1:12066903-12139403 GCF_023055335.1 Clinocottus analis | reverse complement strand
CCGTTTGAGAAAGTGCTTCTCTCATTTAGGTCCTCTGAGGTTTTGGTTTCCCTCAACACGTTTCCTTGAATTCTCTTCGTGTGCTGTTGATGATTTTTAATGCCGTGGAAAAAGTTTGTTTTCTCTTGTGAAGCCAGAGGCCTCTGCAGCCCATGTGATGAGAGACAGAGCATCTCGTTTCAGTTCAGCACCAGGAAAAAAGTCAGGGATTTCAACACGCATGTTTTCTTTATGCAGGTGGAACGGCAGGAAGATACAACAAAATTTACACAGGAGGAAAATAATATTCGACTTGGAAATCTCTTGAATTTTAACAAAAGGTAAAGTACACAAGTGGTATGTAGTGATGGGAGCCTGATTTGTGTGTGTGTGTATATATATATATATATATATATATATATATATATATATATATATATATATAATATATATATATATATATATATATATATATATATATATATATATATATATATATATATATATATATATATATATTCACACACATTTCAGCATGCCAGCAACAACCCCATGATCCCTCACCTGCTTCCCACCCACAACCAAGATGGAGTCGAGTCACTGCGGTCCAGAGATGAAACACAACTGCTTTCAGATTAAGAGTCCAAAATTGCAAAGTCCAACCAATATTAACAATGATCACAACAGACATGTGAAATTGAAATCCGGAGGCTTTCTCAGTTTTACTTGGACGCAGCCGGCCTGGCTCACCCCTTTGTGAGTGAATCAAATATTTGACATATGGGAAAATGACAAGCACGGCTGGGAATAGCTCCTAAATTCTTTCCCACGTAGAGGACCGACACGGGGCCATCGGGCTGTTTGCTAGTTTACCATGCGGATGCCAACGGAGTGTTTGTGTGTGCAGAAATGCCAGGATTTTAATATGGGGTGTTGTGTCAACGAGAGATGTCCCAGATATGTCCTGATGCTTGACAGAAGAAAATGAAATCTACAGAAAGCATCCAGTTTTCCTTTAGTGATGTTTTATATAAACTATGAGTGCTGTTCCTCGAGCCATAATGTTGACATTAAACACACATTCTCAGAGGTAAATAGTTATATTCACAGAGTATTTAAAGGCACGACCTGCTTTTATTTACCAAGAACAAGTCATCAGTATCACCTTCATCCCACTGGAGGTTAGATCCCCAAGAGCTGTCAAACGTCTGCAGAGTAGCGGTGAGGGTACCACCAGCAGCTCGTTAGCTTAGCTTAGCACAAAGACAGGAAAGCTGAGGATCCAGCTGGTCTGTTTTAATTCAATGTAACAGCATACTATGCACTTGATGTCTGGTTTGCGTGATCTTTACAAAAACCAAAGTGTCTTCTTGAGCCTCGTGACTGAGGTCAAATGCATGACCATAAATAACCATATGTTTTACATTTAGGCCAAAGGTTGATGGTTTTGGAGAAAAAACAGCAGCAAAAGTTGACCTTTACCAACCATTACATTTATCGAACCTTTACTCTTCAACCTCATCAAAAGCAAACGACGAGCCCAACTCACTGAATAACATTTGACTATTCCATCTCTAGACGTGGACTTTTCCCTTCGAGTCCGTATTCTTTATTAAGATAGTGGGAAAGTAGAGAGAGAGACAAACTAGTCCCAGCAGAGAAATCACAAGTGGGATTCAGTCCCACGTCGGTTGGAGAGCGTGTCTCTCTGCACTGCTGCAGTATCTCTGGGAACAAATGCATGCAGGAGGCAGGAGCGTGCACGTGGTTCAGATCCACGTCCTGTTTCTGAAGCTGTTCCTGAAGCATCCGTGCTGCTGAAGTCTGGTTTCCTGCTGGTCCATCTATGACCTCTACATCCCAGTTAGACTGACAACAGGATCATTATGCAAACAGGCGGCTTTAACACACACCACTGGGCTCTCAAAAATCCCCTAAATCCAACAAATGCAGTATTAATAGAAAGACGGGGCTTTTCACGGAGTGAATCAAGTGACGTCAGGAATGCTAGAATTGCATAATAACCGCTCCGCAGCACAGCACAGTTTTTGTGAAGTTGTTCTGCGGTGTCAAAGAGAGTTTGCTGTTAGATTGCAGATACCAAACGGTGCATTGTTCTGTGACATCCAAGCAATAAAAGTGCCCTAACATTTAGCTTTTTGGAGCCTCTAGCCAGTTATGTAATCAGGTTTTAATAGTGAACCCCTTTCATGCACGCATATGGAGCTTAACCCTGTTTCAACTTGTCCGCTGACGGAGGTGACTTAAGGTTCAGTCAGAAGCAGATCCATAAGGAACAGAGATTCTTACTGAGAATTATATATTTGGGGTCTGCTGGTGTAAAACGGGGTTAAAAGAGCTTTAAAAACAGATGGTTGGTTGACGAAAGTGGCAACACTGAACTAAACAGTCGAATGACGCTGAGGAACAAAATAAATGAGTCAAAAGGCGATGAAGCGGTTTATGAAGTTGAGGTGAGTGTTTATTTCTTGTGGATTTGCCGTTACCAGAACACCGTCCACGTTGCATTTCCTCAGTATGTCACTCGTTGTGTTGCTGCTGCTTTGAGAAGCAACGGCATGGTCACGTTGTTGGGTAGCACTTCATGAGAACTACACACTATTTATCATGAGTAAAGCAGGAATATAAACTGAATTCACCATTTATAAGCATTATTTAACTATTATTCCAAAATTATTGCTCATTAGTAACTCATTCGTTTGCAATTCACAGTTATACATGTTTCATTCTTGATTAATAAGCGTGGTTGTTATGCGTTTCATAATTGGGTTTTCATAATTTTTAAATGACTGATTCCCAATTCGTAAATGAAGTATTAAGGCTTATAGATGATTAATAAGATCATTTAAAAAATTAGAAAACAAATATTTAAATGTATTCATGCATTTGTTTATACATATAATAACTTAGATATGCACTTTATAAACGTGCTGTAATGATTAAGTCAGTAGTTACCACTCGTTAGTTAAGTATTAGTTAAGTACGTCCTGTGACCTCGTCTGAAGTGAAGACTTTCTACGCTTTATAAAGCATTATAAGCCTCAAAGTTAACACAAGTTATCTTCTCAACACAGAAGAGAAATAGACACAAAGTGATAGAGAACATTAATATGATGCTGACGGGGCCACGAGTGTTTCATAGTTTGTTATAATATGTATGTACTTATTATAAAGTGCTACCCCTTATTGGTTTGAGCTGCAAAATGGGTAATTCATCTCAAAGTTGTTGTGTTTATCTTGTGGCCTTTTTTCCTCGTAAATATTACAACTTTAGTTTTTAAGCATACGTCAAATAGCATTAAATATTTAAATAATATAGGAATTGTTAATTACAGTACAAACATCCATATTAAATGTCCCCACCGTGGGACTAATAAATGAGTATTTCATGTGAAAATCAAGGGCGTGCGGTATAGACGTTGTGCGATGAAGATGAACAGCAGAATGATTTTCTGTGTTGGGAGCGGGCGGAGGCAGATTTTCTGTGTTGGGAGCGGGCGGAGGCAGATTTTCTGTGTCGGGAGCGGGCGGAGGCAGCAGACGTGTTTCCTGTGGAGCGGCTACAATAAGACTCTGTTATCCACCATTAATGAACCTCATGACGAGCGCCCGTATTTGACCGCAGGTGTAGAAACAGGCTCCGTATTTCATAGCGGCGGCAGTAACACTGCACACTAACAGGCTAACAGTTCTGAGAAGCTGCGTTTATGGACATCACAGAAGTCTTAAATCAGATGTTTACGGTCAAATGAGTTAAATTCGCATCAATAATGACTCCACTGTGGTTGTTGCAGTTTTTCAAGAAGCCAGCCACTTCAAATCAGTCGAGTAGAGCAGAGGAGGATACCTCAAACAAACCGGACCACGCTATCCTGCTGTCTGTTCTGTGTCTCACAAGGAGCTCAGGGGGCATGATGGGTCAGACCAACACAGGACTTTCACCCAGGAGGCTGCTGTTCCTGTCCCGTCTGAGACCAAGAGTCCATTAGGTTTGTGTAACAAGTTGGGAAAGAGATCACACAAAGCAACAAGCACATAAATACAGGCGTGTTCCCCATGCCATCTTTACACCACATGAGATCAGTCCGATCGTTTCGGCGCCTGTGGTGGATTTAGTTGACATTAAATTAAAAATGGCAATAAGAAGTGGCTTTCATGAACACATGTGGCCCGTAGTGCTGTCCTTAGGCTGCAATCACACCAAGAGCCCAGTTATGTACTCACTGAACAACATATGACATTTGTTCCCAGCAGGGGAACAAATGTTTCTTCATCCGACAGCATGCTGATTCCATTCATCCACATGAGAAAAGACTAGGAGACACACATGAGATCACTTGATTGCATAAGATGTATGTGGTTGGTGTCAATCCTGATGGACCTCTTCGATTTTGGTTTTTGGGATGTGGCATGAACCTTAACCATCACGGTCTAGGATGTGAGTTGGTAGCATATATACTGGAACATTAGAAGCATCAGCTGTCAGAGATTTTTGAAATTTTGGATGGACTTCAAGCTATCACCCAATGGAGAGTGAACTTTGGCTTTGAAGCTTTGGTTTAGACATCGTGACCTTTGCCCTCTTGGTTTTGGGAGGGCAGACTTAAGTACAACCGGATGCTGAACAGGAGCAGATTCACTGTTGGATGAAGACAAACAGACCAAAGACCCGACGACCTCTTCAACATTTCATCTCAAGTTTTTTCATCCGAGGTCACACGCAAAATATGTGTGTAGGCCATGGTGGTGACATTTAAGATATTATAACCAAACAACTATTCATTTCAATAAGCGTCTTATCAACTTGGTGTTTTATCACCTGTCAAATCTCATGTTTTACCCACAAGGCACATCTTACTATCTATGCTAGAATTTTACAAGCACAAAATAACAATTTCACAGACTTAAATGGGCCTCAGTGATAAAATACTGACCCTGCTTTCATTAACTTCAACGGGCAACTTCAACCAAAGAAAAAGACAAGCTTTGCGAGCAATAATAACATTTCATGTTTTCAGGCCAGAGCCCTGCTTTTATGATTGGATGAAATGTTTCAAAGCGGCCACGCTGACAGAGGCCGAGGGGTTGGACACTGTCCCGGCAGAGGGTCTCATCCTCCCTGCGGCTGTCGTGACAATACGCGATGCTCGGAGACTAATCCAGCAGGAAGCAGAGATGAGCGTTAATCACTGCTCCTCTGACTGCACGCACAGATTACACACTCAATACACAGGGATATATGGCATACACATACAGTCTGCTTTATCGCACCAATACTCTTGAGAACTTCTGAATTTAGTACCTTTTAAATTGGGAAAAATGTTCATGATGTAACTGCGAAACATTTTCCAAAGTTTGATTTTCCCACAGTTGTGTGATCAGCACAAAGCCCACCGGACCGGCTCCCATCTTAATAAGTCACAGCTGTGCCACAGGGGGTTATAAATCAGATCTCTTCTCTTTTTTTTCCTCTCTGGGTAAATGCAGACATAATCCGAAGGTCATAATCTAGCAGAGAGGTGGCAGAGCGGGGCGGTAATCCTCCTACAACTTCATCAGGGAAGCCCTCCCACTGGATTGAACACATCCGTTTGGGCTTTACGCTAACCCCTACTACTCTGATGAAATGGGATAAACTGAGCAGTGATGGGGAAGTCGGTGAGAGGAACAGAGGGTGAGGAGGACGGAGGAAGAGGGAGATCAAGTTGGACGTGGGCGTTGAACAACGGACGCTCATTCATCAAGTGGTTCGCTCGTCACCGCAACATCCTCTCGCGCTTGTCCTGGTGGAGGCCTGCCATGACGTCAAAGCGTCAGGATCACAGCCTGCAGACTGTCTGTCACAATGACGAGCGCCCAGATATGAGAGGAAAACATGTCCTGTTGCACTAAAACACAGTTTATTCTGCATTTTAACTGTTCTAACCACTCAAATGTGCTTTAACACTGTCATTAACCCATTCATGCACTGATGAGAGGGGCCACTTGCCCATCATTAACATTCATACGCTGTAAGAGTATGGGAGCAAATGGAAGTTAAGTGTCTTGACCAAGGACACATGAACATGGGCTCGTGGAGCCGGGGTTCAAACTGACGATCCTCTGACCGCAGGACAAGAACAACCCTGCGCACCGCTGAGCCAAGTCATCCATAGGATGCTTAAGCTACCCCAAAAACCTATGGGAAAAATCCCCAAAAATAGATCTCAATGTGCAGCACTCGTTTGCGAAACAACAAGGCGATGATGACGAGCCTGCTCGAGCTAACGCAAGAACTGAATTAGATTTTACCTGCAAAACCTCTTTGACGTCCCCAACGGCGTGGCGTTCCTGGTACCGGCTGACAAACAAGAGTCATGTATTCATGGCAGGGCTCCAGCCCGCTGTGAGGTGTGGGGATGTGACAATGACACCCTTTGGGAGACCGCCTCGGTCCAGGGGAAACGTTGGGCACCACAGAATGGCGGCCTTTGTTGAGCGGGGATTTCCGAGTGTGAACCGTGTGTGAGGACTCCGGGTTCTATCGCCGCAAATTTAAAATTGAACTCATTGAACTCATTACTCAATGAGCTGTGATTGAAATAGCAAACAGACGCTTTTTCTGTGCACCAGTCCTCGCGTTTCACCCACAAATAATATTCTGCATTTTGCGAAGAGCATGCAACGAGACACCAGCCCCGTCACTGATGCAACATGGCATGCGATGGGTCAGGCGGCGCCCTGCAGAACACACCGGGCACATGACACTAGCTTTCATAACGCTTGTTTGAACATTGTATTAAAAGTGTTATATAATCCCCTTGTTTAATCTCACACCAACATGCATTTCCTGGTTGAGGCTGTGCTCAAGTGATGATGATCCTATAGAGATATGAGCTCTACCATTGACACACACAAAACAACACACTCATCCTACCTGCAGCTGGTTGTGGGATTGGAAGGCGTAGATTGAGTGTATATGTGCTCTGCAGTACAGCGCTGCTGTGTGGGTCAGCAATGGTTTTGCATGCTGCTGACGTAGATTCATTTAATTAGGAGTCATATTGGATTTATAGCCACAGGACATACAAATGATTGGAATTGTGTATCGTTAATACTCTTTTTATTCGAGAGAGCACAAGGCTGGAGATTGTGGTCGCCAACTAAATAGACATGTTCCTTCAAGTCCACACAAGTTGGTGGTTAAACAGCCGCCGTGATGCTGGAGGATGTGCAGTTACATAACGGAGGTTATGAGGTAATTACAAGCGCTTATTTGGAATACTTTCTGCTTACAGGATTATCCAAACTGCTTGTCGGTGTAATAAATATCACAATAATGGCCTTTTGACGACGGCCTTGATCCAGGAAACCTTGAAGGACACAGAAAGACTGTCTTTGTTGAGCGGGGATTTCCAAGCGAGCGTAATCTGTTTAATCTGTCAGGGTTTTATCGCTGCAATTTTTGAAACACATTCATTGAAATGTAATCAAAAGTTATTTGGAAGTTAGATTGTTTTGTACTTTTCAACCATATTGCCCACTTTCAACTGAAACCGCTTGAATTGTAAATAACCACATTGCAGTAGCTGTGCTTTCCCCGTTCACACGTATCATTAACATCATCGTGCTCTCTTTCTGAACATGCCACCAGACATGGCTGGTTACAAACCACCAAGGGGAACGTGAATACTCCAGGTTTGTGCTTGTGTATTTACTTGCAGATCTTTATGTTAAAACACTTGATACATTGTCGTTAGACTTAAAGCAACGGCTGCATTTTGACGCAACCTTTAGGGGTCAAAGTAAAACCGGAGCCTTTATTATTTCAGTTGTGGTCTTTCTAAACCAAATTGACTTTTGCCAAGTCACCACAAAGGATTACCGCTCTAACACAGAGAGCCTCACGGCGTGCATCCCTGAGGAAGACAAGTTGGCAGGAGATGATTCGGTGCTCAGTGTCAATACTGGACTGATCATGTGACTGTACACCGATGATGAATGTGTAGTTGTACAACATGCAGCCCTGCGACAAACGCTGTCAGTAAAATGTCTGTCGCTTCATCACTTCTCTGGGTCTCGTGTCCTGTGCCAGTGTAATTTTCTGTAAGGCTGAGGCCCTCGTCTTGGTCCGAACAGTCATGTATATTCATGCTATTCAGTGACATCAGCTTGTGACACGACGCATCCTCATGTGAACACGGCGGCCTCTGACCCCGCTGATAGAAAGAAAACAAACTAATCACGAAGGTGACGACTTTCTACGACCTTTTTTTCCCGTTATAGCGTGCCGTCTCTTTATTTGACTCCAGCGTCTGCCATGTTGCCGTTTCCCATTGTTGCTATTCCTGACGCGCTTCATGCGCTGCCGTTTATTCCTGAAGGCCCCGCTATGGGAAATGGTTTCTTTTGGTCCTCTGTGCGCAGAGGAAAAGTGATGATCATAACAGAGACTGCTTTATTTACCCAGATCTGTTTGGATCGCTGCGAAGGGAAGAGACGCACTACTGCTACTATTTCTACTGGAAGTCGTTCAACTATTTCTGAGTGATTACTATCCAGCGGGAACAGTCGGAAGCTGTGGGCCCAGAGCCAAAGGCTACATATCTGTCAGCCGCCTCAGCTTGTTCTGCCACTTGTTCCTGGTGCGCAGCAGCGTTCTGCATCTTGCTGCATCTCACATGGAAAAAACATCCTGATTTTAAGTAATAGTTCATGTTTTGCTCTCCTTCTCTGACCGTCAGCAACATTTTAATTTGGTTCAGGAATGTTTTCCTCTTCACCCGGAAGCTTCTCCTCCCAGACTCGACCAATCGAAGGCTTTAAATCAGCAGCCCTCATCAAAAGCAGACATTTTTGACGAGCTTGTGTGAAAAAAAAAATCGGTAAAAGATTGACAGCAGACTCATACTCATGTCCCTTGACTATAAAGTTTTCCTGAAAATTCAGGAAGAATATAAACTTCATGCCATAGCTCAGTGAGAGTATTTATCCTGAAAACATCTGTCTCTGGGACTGACGAGGGCCCCGTTTCCCAGCAGCACATGAACACTTAAAACATTGCGTTTTGCCGTGTGACTCTGGGGAGCCATCCCGGTTGATCTGTGAGCGCTGATCTGAGACCAGCAATACATGCGATACTCATACGGAGGTGTATATAATCAGCTATGAAGTTCCTGTATCTACAACCATTTCTGCCTCTTTCAACATGAATGTAGAAAACGTATTAAAGCAGCTTAAACATGATGTTCCCACACAACACAACTGAATTGTCCATTACATTTAGAAGGAAACGCATTCCCTCCCGGATTACATTTGTTTTTAGATCTCAGAAAACATTTCTAATCATCAGCGGAAGTCTGCGTAGCACAAAGAGCTCTTAAACAACACAATATGCTGGCCGGCCTCCAACCACTGGACCTTTTTTATTCAATGTTGACCACACCTGCCCTCCTGAATATATATATATAAATATAACCAAAATATCACTTAAAGTCTCTCGATTAGAGGCTTCCAACATTGTTTTCATAACCTAGAACAGAAATAGAAAGCACATTCAGAACAATGTTTCTGACCTGCTCCCTTATTGTTCTTCTGGAAATGAACCTCTTGATCGGGATACGTTGATTGAAAGTTGGCTTTCAGGAGGTTAAGTGGCTCTTGTGGGTTTTTTGGCGCCAGAGATTTCTTGATACCATCCTGAAGTTGACTGTTAAATGTCCTCATGTCCAGCTCGTTTTGGCCGTTTGGTTCTGAAACGTCCCGTGAAGAACATGTGCTTCAATCTTCTTCATGGACTCCAAATCATTACCTCATTTGTTAGTGCAGTTTGTCTCTTTTAAGGCTTTTAATGATTTGATGTTTTCTATGTGTGATGTATCATAGCTGCGTAACACTCACTGGTTCTGGTTCTTCACATCCTAAACGCTACAGCACCATCTAGTGGACACAGGAAGTATTCTGTCTCTCAGACTCATTTCATATTTAATATTTCAGTGTTCAGAAAACTTAAAGATTGTCGGCCTTTTCTATACGGAGCTCAGATTCTATACGCTGTCTAACAAAGACATTGTCCCAATTAGTTTTACAGAATAAAGAAATCAACAGCATTAAATTTGTCTGTATAAATAACGTAGATCAAAGACACAGTTGTAGAAAGGGTTAACAGCTTTACTCTGCATCTCCTCATAGAGACACTGACCTTTTACTGTGTAACTGTGCAGTTGCCACCGTGATAGCAACATTTTTTTAAAAGCTTTTTTTGTGCAATCCTAAAATTGGCACCTCACGGTTCATGTCACGTGCATGATTAAATAAAAGTACCCTTCTCCCTTTTTCACCGCTTCAATATGATCTAGGTATTATATTCCTGACATTATCTGTGGCATAAGTGCATGAATATGTAATCTGCTGTACAGGGAGTTCTATAAATGCTCTCGTGTTCAGCCGTTGATTTTCCAGAAAGCAGAAATGTATTCTGAGCACATCAAGGAAACAGTAGCAGGTCATTGGGTTTATTGTCTCAGGCTCTCTCCAGACAACTAACGAGGGGAGAAACTTTCCTCTCAGCACACAAGCCAGCATGGCCTCATTGGAGGGAGCGGGGGAAGCGGGCTCCTCGGTCTAGCGGCATTACTTCAGGTGACCAGCAGGTGGCAGCGACGCTGCAGAGATCGACACATTCAGGCAGGTGAACAGAGTTCAGATCCAGGAAGCTCCAGTGGGATGACGTTATGGGATGAAATGATAGTATTTTACTTCCTTATCTTTCATATTATATCATGCATCTTTTCAATCCAACTGAAAACACATCAGAACAATACACTACAAGATTGTTAATGTAATTGATAACGAAATGAAGTTACACATAATACAGTTATTTCATTTTTAACCAGTGGCTTCCTGGAAAGTAGGATGGATATTGTTTTGTTTTTGTACATTTTTATTTTTGCTATTTTAGTAAAAAAAAATTAATTAATCAGAAAATCCTCTGCAGAATTAGCAAACCTCCTCATACTAAACGGAAAAAAACCAAAATAATTCAGAGATAAAAAAATATAACAACAACAATAACAACACGTACACACATTGCACTGCATTGCTCTGCACACTGCACTCTTGCAGCTGAACCATAATCCTTTAGTCAGCACATTTCCTGTTTGTATTCCTGTCTGTGTCTAAGGTGCAACCTGTGGCCTCGGTGCTGCGCTCACTCGATGCCAGGATGTTGCATCATCACCAGAAGGGACTGCGTTTATCGGAAGTGTCCGGTATTTTTTAGGTTACATAAAAGTGTGGTATTTATTGAATAAATGAGACTCTTTCAACTGCGGCGTTCACTCTGATTGGCAGCAGGGCCTCTCTTTCCAATCCGGTCAACATGGAGGCTATGATGTACATTTACACGACTACTGTGCAATTCTCAAATATTTCCACTTTATTCATTTACAAACTATAACATTAAAGTATTTTTAGATGTATTGGTTGGTGATGAGAAGGTCAGGCACCTTCAGTGGGTCAACATGAACTATTTTTTACTCTTAAAATTCATGAAACAATTCAGAGGAAGCAAGAGGGACATCCTCCTTCCTGTCACGTGAGCGTCTGAATGACTCATCTGTGTGGTCAGTAAAAGTGAGTCATGCTGGGAATCCTTCAAAAAGGGTGTGTGTGTGTGTGTATGTGTGTGTGTGTGTGTGTGTGTGTGTGTGTGTGTGTGTGTGTGTGTGTGTGTGTGTGTGTGTGTGTGTGTGTGTGGTGGGGTTTTTCCATGTTTTGTTATCTGTAATCTGTACGAGCGATCGTGCAATCGGCTTTCGGGTCACATAGATGCCATGACCTCATGAATTTAACAGGACGCACAGATGTCATCACAGAGAGACCACAAGACGGGTCAGACGGACATATTACCCATGGCCCCCTCCTCCAGACGGACACACACACACGCATACATACATAGAAGTGAGTGGGGTCTCAGATAGCATGGTGTAGTGTAATGTGCTGGTACAGTAGACAGTGTTATCCTGAAACAGCGGAGCAGCAGGTTGAATGTGCTCCTGTCTTTCTGTCTTCCCCCTCATCAGTGTCTGGTGGTGACGGGGGATGTTGGAACATCTGCACACGTCATGCAGCTGTGGACCGGACAGAGATGCGGTCCATAAGCAGAGCACAATGTCGATAACACATGGACAGTTTGAGCGATAGCTTGGTTTGTGTGGTACGCTTCCAAAGACGCTGCTGCACTCAGATCTGACGTGTAGTTTCAAGTAATCGTGGGCATCTCTATGTTTTGATAAGTCTCAGAAGGACTATTTTATTCTGCAGCGTAAAGAATCTACGGCTGACGTCAGATGTACCCGGTGAACCGGGTCTTAATGCATCGCACAGTGACCGGGTTATGTCAGAGGGCCATACAGTCAGCTAAGAGGATCCACCGCCGCTAAGAGCAGATAGCGTCATGATATGTAAAGCCTGGAACCTGCTCCCACACTCATGGATTAAGGAGCAGTTGAGTGCAGAGTCAAGGACAAACCTGACGTCTGCTTGCAGGGTGAGAGGTTCTCTCTGGAGGTTGACACTGAATCACATCAATCAGCCAATGGAGCGGACACGGGGTGAAGCACGAAGGAACTGGAGGAAAGAAGGCTTCATGTTCACGGTCATATGTTGAAGGTCACTTAACTCGTTGGGATGATGATGCAGACAGAGAGCAGGTTTGTAAAGGACCCTGGGTAAGACCATTACAGCTGCCCTACAGCGGAGAGGACAGAGGATCAGAGAGGTCAAAGGCTTCCCGGAAAAATTCACCTCCTGTGATGCCGGAGGAGTCCGACATCGATGAGCGGCTTAACAGATCCACACACGGCCCCCCGGCTATAGCTTCGGTTTTATTCAAAGGTTGAGCTGGTGATATTTTCTAAGGTACAGCGGGGGTGGTGGGTTGAGCGAGGTCACGCTGAGTTCAAGCTGAGTTCAAGCTGAGAGTTCACATTTGCAGAAGCTACTTGTCGCAACTTGGCTACGCAAACTGTCCGTTTATTGCAAAAGAAACTGTTTAGTCAAAAACCTCACGCGCGTCACGCTCCACCAGAGGAATCAGACGGTGTGTGCAGCGCCACTGTGCTGCACTCAGTGTCAGATGCAGCGCTGCTTCCCCAACATCGAGGATGTAGTTGAGAACAATACAGCTCTTTTGCAATGAACCCGATTGATTTGGGGATTTGTACCTCTGAGCCAGGCAGCGACAACACCCTGGAGGTCAAATTGGGCACCAGGTGTCGTGGCGTCGGACGTGAGATGTTCAATTTCCCAAATTCCTAAGTATTTCCGACGCCGCCGATGCTGCTCGCTTTGTGGCTCTCCTCAATAGTCCTTCAGAGCAAAGGTCACAGTTGAAGTACACTGCAGTGCATTCAGCTTGATCTCATTAGCATTCCAGGGTAGTAGACGTTATCGTTCATACTCGTGCTGTGTGCTTAATGCAATGGACATTTCCCACAGGTCAGCAGAGCCCTCAGCTCATCACATTTGTGTGGTTTCTTGTGTCCCTGCTGATGTGATTGTATTTCATAAACTATATTTGGCTCACTGTGTACTCAGCCAGAGGTTCTGCAGAGGGTACTTCTGCAGCCGAGCGCCGACGTGGACACATTGCTCAAACGAACTAGAAGAAAAAACATTTGATTGGGAGAGTGTGAAACTTAGTTAGCAAGCAGAGAAGTTTAGATAATTAGATGAAGGTATAATAACTAGTTAAAATAATGTGCTACAATTGGTGAATAAACTTGGAAATCAAAGCTTCAAAGTAAGTTAGAGTTGAAGTAAGAGTTGAAATAGTTAACTAGAAGTTTGTTGGATCAAACTGACCTGAAGGGAATAGTATGCAGCACCCTGTTCGGTAATGCTTTCACCCCTGCTACTCGGGTCCAGGGGTGAACACTAAGTGCCACTAATGTCAGCACGGCTCTGCAGGCCGACCTCCTGCCGTTCTGCACTTGCATAAGATCATTAACTAAAAGCCTCAGGAGTAAAATGCCAGCAGTTGTTGGTACACAGAGTAGTGTACTATTGGCTTCACGGGTGCGTTGGACCTGTGGCATGAGGCCGTTTACGCCAATCTGCCTCGCCCCAGGGTGCTACTCGCCCTCTGTATTAAAAGGTGAGGTTAGAGGAAAGGTTTGGCGGCTCACGGTGACGCAAAATGTTAAATACACTCGAACGCCACTGTGCAGTTTTGCTTTAAACGTGTGCAACACTTTGAGGAAAAAGGGATAGAGAACTTTGTGATCGCAAGCGTCCGTCACTCTGCTACTGGAATACAGCACAGCAGCTGCAGGCCGCCTCGGATCAGTGAGCTCGCCTGCTGGTACCCGTCTGGGTCACCAGCAGAGGGGAAGTCGGTTCAGGCTGTGTGAATACTTTCACGCGGCACACAAATTAGCACCGCGGACACACGCATGCATACTGTTAGTAGTGAAAGTGAAACCTTATGCAAAGTGCGGGACGCAGGAGGTTAAAGATGGGCCACGAGGTCCAAGTTCATCAACATGTTTTGTATAATAAACAGTGGAACGTCACTCTGCAAACATCCACAGAGAAAGAAATGATCTCATTGCTGAGGTAACATGTATTTATGATTTTTTTTTTTCCACACAAAAAAAAGGGCTTAGACTTATATGACTATCACGGTACGCTTCTACACTAAACTACACGCAGACAAACTTAGCAACCAACTGGTGCCCATAGCGGAGCGTTTAGCTGAAGGAGCATGTTTATCCTCCAGGACTTGGTGGAGACCAACACCAGAGCTAAAAGGAGAGTGAATATTAGTCAAATGGAAATATTATTCAAAAGTAATGCTGATGTTTCTCATTAATAAAGCCTGCAGGGTGTCCATGGTGGCATATTTGTGTATTGCTGTGTTTACATCTTATTCCATTGCCCCAAAGAGGACAAATAATCAATTAGACAGAATACTTAAACATATGTGTGCTGTGGCTCTACAGGTGTTTTAACCAGCACATCATTCCTCCCCTGGAACTCTTTTTCTCTCATTTCCCTCGTACATCACACCCGTCCACGTTGAAACCCTGCATGTTCTCATCCTCTTTTCTCAATGTTCTGAGATGAATCACTGCGTAGGTGTCTCTCCCCAGCAGTGGAATCCGTCTTGGGGTTTCGTACTTCTCTGTCATGCTGAGAGCTACGTGAGCCTCCACACATCACTCTCTTGATTATTCATGTCGAGAGGGCAAGGGAAGGAGGCAACAGAGGAAGCCAGGGGCAGAAGGAGAAAGTGTACGTGACTCTGCTCACACTGGTCAAACCTCTTCATCTGAATCTGTCCCGTCTTTTCTATTCATCCCTTCTTCTTTTCATCTCTCCTCCTTCTCTCTAAAAATCAAACTTCTCCCATCTTCCTCTTTATTTCTTCCGTCCTCGTTTACTTTCTTTCCTTCCTCGTCTTTGCCCCTGTCTCACCTCCTCCTCTCCGTCCTAATGTTGGCGTGTCTGCAGCCTGACGCAATCCTATTAGTCGGCCATCTCGAATCCATTTACTTGGCGAGGAATAAAGAAGAGTCTGGACACCGATATAACGGGAAGTAAGCCGCTGTTGTCCAACAAAACCAAAAGCCTTTGAGGTGCTGCAGCCACCTTGGCAAGATGTAGCACTTGTTCAATCCAGCGACTGATCTCGAGTCTGTTTGGGCTCAAAGGGAGGGACGTTAACGCTTCCACTGCCAAGACGCCTGTCCTCTGAAGTCCTCCGAACAAACATGTTTGATGCTTTATGGCAACACACACTGCGGGGATATATGATGCAATGAGAGTTGTTCTCTGCATGACAGTGGGATGATGAATGCCAAGCAGCAGCAGCAGCAGCAGCAGCAGCAGCAGCAGCAGCAGCAGCAGCAGCCTCTGCAACTGTTTGGCCTTGAGGCAACAAAGTGTTGGACTTCACCCAGCAGCATGATGGGGCACTTATTTAGTTCAATGTTTGATGTTATTTCATTTCTGTTGGAGAGACTTTTCCCTTTCCATCGCAGCCAGTCCTCTATTCTTAACTTGGCTCTTTTTTAAGCCCAAGTTGTTTTTGGTGGAGCCGCGGCTCTGCAGTGTGAAGGGGCGGCTGCAGCTCAGGGCGAGAGTGGTCGTCCTGGACCCACAAGGTCCAATCCCTGGTCTCCTTGTAGTTTCAGAATCAGCTTTATTGACCATGTCTGAAGGCACTGAGCGCGCCTCACGGCAGCACACTGCTCTTGCATCAGAAAGTATCTTTGAGAGAAACAGGATGTGGCTGGGAGAAGGATGGGTTGAATGCAGAGAACGATTCCCCCGAGGGGATGAGTAAAGAAATAAAGCACATTCCACGTAACCGCACCATCAAATCCAGCGAGGGATCTTTGTCACCTCTCATCCTACTCGACTTCCTGTTGTTGAACTCCGCTGTACACGATCCCATAACGTTTCATGGATAATGCTCATGTGTGGACTGTATATTGAAGGTAAAGTGTGAGTACCAACCTTTGTTTCCCAGTGCCTTCAGTTATATTTAAAAGCAGGGAGATAAACACATCGTAGCTCTCCAGCTTGTAACAGCTGGGAGACAGAACTGGATGCAACAAAAGCAACTGAGATGTATTATGACATCATATTTTACTTAAAGCCGGTCACAAAATACACTTTAAACAAACGCTTGTATTTATCATATATGCCCCTTTTCACATTGTAATTCTGCTGCCGTTTGACCAACTTAAATATGGTGAGTAAACAGTTAAAGTTAAGAGTTGCTGTGAAATCCATTATAAGGATGAGTCACCGTGGAAAGGAACATAATTGTGACAGTGATGGGACTGTGCAGAGGATCACGTAAAAGAGCTTTTATTACAGCGCCAGTGTATTCAAGAGTCACACACGGTCTATTTAATCGGCTATGCTCCATTCAAGGCCAGCTGAGTGACTTATCCGCTCCATTCAGCACAAAATCTCCCCATTAATGGCCTCTGCACAAAGAAAGAGGGATGCGTTTTCACTCCACCACGCCAATAATGGACGTTAGCATTCTTTACAAAACCGAAATAACAAACACAAGGTCAACTGGAGCATGTACGTATGCTGTTAACTCATATATTTACTACACAGCTCAGAGGACGGACTGATGGGGGGGTTCAGGTTTTCCCCCTTAGGAGTTCTTTTGTTTCGGAGTGTTATATGACGTCCAGGCAGAGGCGTACACTTTGGCCCCTTGTGCAAATAAAACAAAAATCAGATGCCATGTTGATTTACAGATTAAATTTGCGTTCATAAAGGTTGCTTTATTCTGGTTCAAACCAGTTCCGCCCGTTTGAAGCTAAAGACCAGCAGGTACAAAGGTATGTGAGCCTGTTCCCAGCCTTCTTTAGTCAGATGGATTAATAATGGATGGATGGATAAATTAATACTCCCCGTCATGTTCAAAGCCTGCTATTCGAATTTAATCATTTTCATTCATGTAACAACCACTCAGTGGCAGATTAAGTTGGACGTTTCAACCATTCATCCCATTATTTTTGATCTATTTCAAACGTTTGGCTGATTATTTAACCATTTATCTCAGCAGCCTTTATGTTAAGCAAAAGATGTCATCCATCTAGCGATCTGTTACGTTTTAGCGCCTTAATTATTAGACCGTTTATCCATAACGCTTAGATATTTCAACCATTTAGTTTCTACTATTTGCAAATGAATTCATTCGTAGATTTTAACAAGCTGGCTCCTAAATGTTCAACCATGTATCAAAAGCCTTCATTTAGCAAATCATTTACACCGTTTAGTCGTTACTTGTCGGGACATGTTTCACTTGCTACTCTTACACAGGTGTTACAGCTGATTTTTTAATTAAATATAATAATATACGTTTTCAAATCAGCTTCTCCCAAATTGTCCAAACTGCAGAAGTGCCACCCGGGGAACAAATCCACAGTGATGTCATCGCCTGTGAATGTTTGTGTGTTTGTGTCTGCATGTGTCAAATACTTAATATCTGAGTGAATGTGTATGTAAATGTGTGTGTGTGTGTTTATATATATATATATATATATATATATATATATATATATAAACACACACACACACACGTAGATTACTTTGAGCTGAAATGGGCCAGGGACACATGACCGCCTCATAAGAGGAGCTCAGCAGGTATAGGGGACGACGAGCTGCTGAGTCATGATGAGGAGCGACACAGATAGAGTGTGAGTCACCTGGTGACGGTGAATCACTGTCTGTAGACCTTTTTTTAGATATTTTTTCAATTGCCCACAATTAAGAAAGGTGCTGAGGTCTTGGTGCACTCGACTCCTCTGACCAACTGGACCAAACTCCATGACTCTGTGTGCATTTAACCCGAGTGATTTGGTTCATACACGCAATCCTTCATCAGCGCAGCATTAGGCAGCTATTTGTGGAGCTGCTTGGCTTAGCGCTGCCTGTAAACACAGAGCCAACATACTAGTCATACGCTGACAAAGCAACTCTTCTCTCCCACAGGGATTACACACACACACCAGCATAACCAACACCAGACCACAGCCCACCTCTCGACTGAGCACGTTTCAGCTGAGCCACCAGGATCTTAATTCACAACATGCTTTTTATTAAAAAGCACTGACGCAATCAGACGCTCGCATAGTCAGAGGGCTCCAATAGGAAAAACAACATGCAAAGTTAGAATGCAAAGTAGGTTTGAGTTTCAGTAACGTTCTCAATGCAGAGGTCAGGGGTCACGTACGTGTGTGCAAGTCGTGGACCCGAGAGTCATTCTGGCCACAGTATGAGCCATGACACACAGTCTACCCACGAGCCAGGCTTTAGGAAATATTGCATTCATCTGGTAAATGCCAATGAGTGTTGGGTTGTGTGAATGAAAGAGTGAAAATGTGGCGCTTACTCAGCAGCAATTTATGTCAAATACATCTTCCGTAGCCGGGAGACGTATTTGTATTTCAGGTGGGAAGAAATTGTTTGTAACATTTGTGAGTGTGACATAGTTCATAGGACTCTGCATAGTGATTCACTGCAGCTAGTCTCTTTCGTAGACATTGCACTGCAGCAAAATGCTCACCACTGTGGAAAAGGCATTTGTAAAACAGGAAGTAGTAAAAGTACCAGCTCGTTTGCATCTGTAAAGTGGTGGAAAAAGTCACAAGCTCCTAAGCACGTAGACACACGGACCGATGTCTAATCGGAAGTAACACATTATACGACAAGCCTCGACATAGTGTCATCTTTACAGTGGCGCTGTAGGAAAAGTCTGTGAAACACAAACATCATAAAAATAGGATGGCTAAAAGAAATAACTGTGTTGCTGCTCTGTAATTTTTAAGATATTGTGGGTTTGCAAAGGGTTTGTAGTGTGTGGGCAGCCCAAGTCTTCTGCATCTTTGCATAAATTCAGAAACACAATGTAGATTTGGTCTTTATTCCTTTATTTTTACTGTGTAAAGTTGTCAATTTTCACTTAGCACTCTCCACACAAAAGTTTTATTTTTGTATGTGCCACGGAACTTGAATGAGAGAGGAGGAGAAAAAGAGAGGGTTGTAATTTCACAGTAACATCCTGAACGCACGCTGTGACTCCGGATTGGCCGGATAAGGGCCGTGCTTCTCACGGTGTGTGACTCATGACTCGTGAATAGGTGAGATAGTGGCAGAAGGACACGCTGCAGATTAACTCCATAAAAGGAAACACGATAAGAGTAGACGAAACACGAATGTTGGACTTGGACTAATGAAAATAAGCAAACAAACACTTTGTTCCAGGAGTTCATTTATTGGTCCAGCAGATGCAAAATCAACTGTAAAACATACTGTCCTCTCATGCACGGTCCTCTGATTTAAACAAGGTGCCTCTCTCCAAGCATCCAAAACTACATAAAAATAAATAAAGAATATAATAAAACAGTTTTTACAAAAAACACATTTTCAAGTATCTCGAGCAGAAATGTTAAAAGTTTGAGGCGAGCAGCATCTTCTTCTCAGCCTATCGGGCCTTCCATTAGTACAAAAATACTTCTACGCGCTCATCAAAAGACTCCCGAGGAAGTCAGCTATGCAGTTATCCTGTACATTCATATTCACAAAGATATTAACAGCACGCATCGTTATCAGAAAAATATAGGTGCTTACATTTGTGCGTAGCATGGCAGCAAAAAGGACATCGAGCGAAATTAACATGAGAATTAAAAACACTGTCCAAGGATCGGCATGCGCTGTAGCATCGGAACTACACAAAACAAATAGTCAAACTGAAAAGTTAAATATCGACGTGATATGTGTAGTTATTAGGTGAAACGTGGTGGCCCTTCTCGAGCAAGAGAAGCGGCGTCAGGCTTGCGAAACAAGCGCTACAGGCACTCTACGGCAAAAATCACCTCCGTTACCGTGAGATGAAAAAAACAAACAGACACAAAAAACAAATACAAATTTATCCCGATTGTGCAAAATAATCGCTTATTTTATAGTGTCAAATAAAGGATTAAATCATAATGCTTTTTCTTTGCACACGTTTTTGAAGAAAAAAAAAGTGCATTAAAAACAAGTGCTTCCGAAGAAGTGCCAAAGAGTTTACGATGTAAACTTAAAATCTATATCCTTTTTCTTCTTTTGTCATTAACAGTGCAATCAGAAGTTTAAAAAAAAGGATGGGCTGAGAGACTTTACCTCACCGTAAAGGTTGGTCTTTGGTCTCTCCAAAATATTAAACCAGGAGAAAGTGGTCTTTATGAGACGCAACAGGGCTGTCGCTTTAAGAGAGTCACAGTTCTCCTCTTTCAGTCAGAAAACATCGTACACGTGATGTTAAGGGTCATGCTTCGCTATGACGTGTTTAAACAGAAATATCTGATGGGACAGCAATAAATAATCAAGATCCGTTTTGAATAATAAAAAGTATGGTTGCTTGTGTCCTTGGCTGACAAAACAATTTGAAAAATAACTTTTGATTTAACTTATTCCTTGTCGGTTCATAAGCAGTGAGCCTTTTGTCAGCGATCCACTTTCCGGCCTTCGGAGCCGCGCGATGACGTCGGTGCAGTTTCATTGGCAGGGCTGCAGGACGTCACGGAGGATAGATGAGTTCCTCCTCAGGTTCTGTCGGCAGAAAAAAAGAAAGCGCCACCAACACGTTAAGGCTTGAGACGACTTCTGCATTGCGGCAACTACGACTGTGCAACGAGTCACATTTTGGTCGCCAGAGATTCAGAAGACTGTGCACAAACATCTTCTGGCCAAACAATACTCTCTCTCGTGGTGTAATCCCTGAACCGCAAGTTACATCACCTGTGTTGTCTTTGGACCTGATTCCTCAAATCTTTTGAGAGGGCGTGGAAACTATCACTGGGTTTATGAGTATGAACAGGTTGCTGCGGCTGACTGTGCGTGCGTGTGTACAGAGTTAATCCCGAGGTGATTAGGCGGGAAGCTGACAAGATCCTCACACTCCAGTCAACCAAGCCTTTCCACCGTGCCAGCAAAACTAGCTGGTTGACTATGGCAGAGACTAATTTTTGACGAACTTAATAAAAAAAATACGAAATTTGAAGAAAAAAAAAAAAAAAAGAGCTGCTTTTTCGAAACCAGACCCATAGCCTTTACATTTAGCTTGTGAAAATTGTCAGAAAACCATCAGTGAATACATTTGTTGGGCTCAAAATAAGTGCATATTGGCTGGGTTTAGCATGTACATTTGTGTTTTTGCTAAATTAGACTATATTATCATAGTTTGGCCCTCCTAAAAACATTTACTTTTGATTGTTTGATACAACCAACAATACTTTTAATTTAGCTTCTGCACATTGTCAGTTTGTTAGCACGCCAACAATGGTTGTTTTACTGTTCACATATAGCGAATGGTTTTAGAGTCGAGTTACTCTGTATGGAGGAGAAGCTGTTGAGAAATGACCCTTTTTACACGAGCACAAAACAAGCACATCTAGTGGCAGCTAGCTTTAGCGCGTTACATTTGAGTTATTGCTAAATAAGTTAATGGTTTAAGTCCAAAGGAGCATTAACTAAAGAGTGAATCTGGTTCAGCCTAGTCGGGAGATATTCAATATGACGTCATTAGCGTCAGACGAGGGAGCTGCCAGAACTACAATATGAAGCAACTGCAAAGCCGCTACGGTAAGTTTACCTTTGAAAGACTAAGAGTGAAACCACTTTCAGATATTGGAGGATGGTTCGTCTTTAAGGAGGACAAGAATGGGCCAAAAATAAACCAAAAACAGAGACAAGAACAGGAAAGTCAGCATGAGTCAGCGTACTACTACGAGCAGATTGTGAGGACAACAACAATGACGACGGCCACAGGAATGCAAGCTGGGAAGTGAAGATTCCTCATGAACAGATCAGCATGAACGCTTTTCTTTACTTTTCCCTTACGGAGAGCAAACAGCGCTGGTACTCCTAAAAACAATGTTCCAGTGATTCAAGCCTGGAACATGACAGATTTACTGTACGAGCATGTTCAGGCAGAAAGTTAGTACACTGAAATACAATGCACTCATAATACATATCCACGTAATGTAAATATGACTTTTGTGAATCAATATTTCTTTGCGTAATTTAACATTTAGTGTGAAAAAGTGTGACTTTTTTCTCAGAAATCAACTGTCATCAGTGAACGCATGAAAGGAAAATAAAGTGACAGAAACAGAGTGGATGGATGAGACGAGAAAACAAAAACAAAAGAAACCGCGAGAAGCCAGAACTAGAACTGAGCGAATACTTACAGGCAAACTTTGCCCAGCCAGTGCTGTAAGGTGCCGAGGAGAAGGCAGTGCAGCAAAAGAGGACAGGAAACAAGTGAGTGAACATGCATGCTGTTTACACAGAGAGGAAACAGATGAAGGAAATGGGTTTTTTCAGCGCCTCGTTATGTCCTAAATGCTGTTCAGAAGGTTTTCCATCCTAATAAGAGAATTCTCGGTAGAAACACGAACCTCTTTCTTTTGGTGACTTGAGTCTAAATAAATTGGGTTCTGGCTTTAAGAGACCCATACGAGCTAAACCCTAGTACCGCTACATATGCATTGACATGAAATGAAAGTGTGTTTATACAAAGGAAGCTACCTGTCCGGCCAGGGCGAGAGGGAGGTGTGAGGGGCTGCAGAGAGCCAGCGAGGCGACGGATGGCGGCAGCTCTGGGATCGAAGCCTCGTCTAGGTCGTCGATGCGAGGTTTCTTGATGTTTGACTCGGGGCTGGTCAGAGGAGTCACACTGTTCCGCCTGATCAAGGTGCCAGGACCCCATCTCACCTCCTGCAGGGTCAGCAATATAAAAGACGCTCAGACTCCAGAGTAAAGCGGCGTTTGGAAATATTGTAGACACATCATTATCTTTATCAATTATCTTTATCTGTTGTAATGAACCGTCATCCACAATAATCACACAGGATGTGACGATGATCTTAGCTCTGTGTGTGGACGGGAATAATATTTCCAGTTTATCAAGCATTACCTCCGGTCTGTCTCTGTGGGTGTTCACCGCCTCCACATTCAGAGAGATAGACTCCACCTTGCACCCGTAGGCGACCGGGGTGAGCTTCAGCACCGTGTGGAGTGGACACTTCAGGTACGGCATCTCCTCTGGAATACGTGAAGAAGAGGGAAAAAACATTGACGTGAACACGGATGCATCAGATTGGAGTGTCATAACTCTAATTTTAACATTATGACACAAAAATTAGAGGGTTTGAAGGACTTGTACTCACCGGCACTCTTATCCAGGAAGTAGGCCAGCAGACAGCGCATGACGGCCTGGTGGCAGATAACCAGGACGTTCTCTTGCCTCTCCAGGTCCATGATGACCGGCTCCACCCGCTGGACCAAGTCCTGGTAGGACTGTAATCAGGATCGGGAGGGTGGGGTTGTTAATAATTAAACTTCATTTGATCGGAGTTACATCATATACCTTGGAAGTAAAGTTGTATATCTAAAATTATAATCTGGATCATTTAGCTCAATACTGGGATCATGGTTAATCAATTATCATTTTAAAAAGGCCAATGACCAAAATCTAAATAAATGATTTGTATTTTAGGTTCGGTGTGTGTAGACGCCGTGTGTACCTCTCCAGCAGGGTAGCGGTAGTAGTATTTATCTTCATCTCTCAAAGCAAACTCATCCGGATATTTATCTTTCATCTCGTCGTACGTCATCTCTTCACACATCCCCTAAAAAGAACGAAGAATGAGTATTAGATTGTTAGTTTCAGTTTGGCAACACTTTACGTGGCAGCGTGATGCGGTGCAATACTTAGTGCGATACTCACAGCGTCGATCTCGTTGAGAGCCTTCCACTGTTCGTACGGGACTCCCAAGTGCTCCGCGGTCTGGATGCTGCGACACAGCTGGCTGGTCCAAACCTTCAGGTCGGTCAGCTGCTGCTCCTCCACAAACCGAGCCAGAGCAGATGAAAACTACAGCGGGGGAAGGGACAGTATTCAGCACCTGAAGTTTGTTGATTATGTTCAAAATCTATGTTACTGGTCCATCTGCGGCTGCTTGTACCTGTTTGCCCCGCGGCGAGAGGCCTGCGTCGCCGCCCAGCCGCCCCTCCAGGTTGTCGGTGCTCTCTCCGTGCCGACACAGGTAAATGGTGCGGGGCTGGACGTGGATGTTCATCAGGTAGTAGACAATCTTGCTCTGGATGTGATCCTGGATTTGGTTGACAAGGAAACGCCGACCCACATCTATCACTTGGATGAAGGAGAGATTCCTGGAGGACGGACAGGATGTGGTGAGCGATTCATGTCGCGAGTTTGTATTGGACATCGCAGAAGTCACGACAAAAACCAATGCTAATCATTTACCTGTCGTGCTGATCGGGGTCCAGAGGCTGGTAGCTGGTTTTGTAGCATTCAATTCTCCTCTGAAAATCCAACATGGCGTCGTTCTTGTTGCAGTCCCGGTAGTCTGGGCACGACACCTTTACTTCCTGCGCAGGCAGAAGGATTGTCAGACGGCAAAAAACACGCCTGATCCCAGAGAGTTATAGTCATGACACTTCAAACAGCGTTAAGCTCCATTGTGACGTCCAAGTGAGACTCACCATGATGTTCGACGCGATGACGTTGGGATCGTCGCACACGGACTCAATGAAAAAGATCTGTGAGGGGAAAGAAAAGTGGTTGATGTTTACCACGGTGACAAAGATGCCGTGCCTTGACTCCTCAGGTAGCCGTAGTAACACTTACCTTGAAGTCGTTCTCGCGGCCAAACTGGAGGATCATGTCTCTCCTTTCTCTTGTTGTATTCGTGGCATCGAAGACCTGTAAAAGGGACAAGACAAGGCGTTGTAAGAGAATGTGTTTTCTTTGTTTTTAAAATCAAAAAAAACTTTTTAAAAGACGCGAGATGCATGATGGAAAACTCACCGCTACTTGGCCTCCCTCGTCCTTCAAATAGGACTCGACATCCCTCAAGGCTGCTAAGGCACATTGCCTAAACAAAGAGCGAAAGAGATTTTAATTTTGTGTTATTAATAAAAAATTAAACAGTGGATCACTCACTATGGATGTGGATTTGTTTTACGTGTTGAACTCACTGCCTGATTTTCACGGCACACTCGTTATCAGGCTTGAAGAAGTCATAAGAGCTGTAGTTCTTGACCGCCTCCCTGCGGTACTCACCCACGTTAAAGACTACAACACACACAGAGAAGACGAAGCAACAAATAGCATGAACACAGTGTCCTGGAGTCAAAAACATGACTTGATTCTGCTGGACAAAAACACTTTAAGTGACATCCTGTCAACAACTGAACAGACTTGTGTGTGAGTATTGTGTTACCTTTGGTGGGCATGCCAATCCAGTTGAGGTAGCGGGTGAGTTTCTTGGACATGTATGTCTTGCCTCGAGCCGGGAGACCCACCATCACGATGACGGTGGGGGGGTTGGCGAAGTGTGGTGCGGCGGCCGCTGCAAAGAAGGACAGCAAGGGCAGGGAAATGCGTTTTAACAGCAGTTTACACATCTTCCTTAACAAGTCGGCGAAGGCGCGAAGGACATAAAGTACTGGATGAACATCTTAAGCTCTGTAACCCGAGAGGGCCCAGTCCCCGGCTGCCAGGGAGCTGGCACAAAAATAACAGCTGCCCCCCAAGAGCCTCAAACCTGCCTGAACCCATTAAGTAAAACAACCCTTCACTTATAATTTCTATTTCTCTCCATGCTGACACGCCCCCATCAGCTTTCACCTTCACACTTCCCAGCTCACTGCTGCACATATGACCCACTTTTGGGGCTCTCTGGACGGGTTTGCTTGACCCAGAAGTTTGATTTTACATGACCGAATGTAGGATAACACCCCACGCCCTGCATGGGTCTGCAGGTTGCTTCATGTTGCCCTGGATTCCCAAAACAAGTGTCTAGGCGGGAAGAATGCAGGGCGTCGAAACTACATGAAAAACATGCCGTGTGTTATTGTGTAGGGCGTCTGACTGAAGCAGGGAATGCCTTTGGTGTCACATTCCCTCAGCTTCAAAAGGGTCAGTGATCACTCATCGCCCTGGGAGCTAATTAATACTCGCTAATCTTGTTTGCATGACAAAGAGCCACGTCGCTTAAACTGAAAACTGGATCACACTCTAAGTCTACCCTTGGACAACTGGTTCATCAACGCCTCAACCCTCCCCGTTCTCCTCTCTGCCATCTCCAGCTCACCTACTGTACAGCATCCCACCGCTGTGCATTAAATATAGCCACCATAACTATTTTCAACTGTCCTGATTATGATCAAAGTGTCTGATTCAACTCTGCATAAAACTGTCTCAGTCATGATGAAAGCAGTCTCTTCTGGTTTAACACCTTCATCTCATTACACTTAAATCCCACAGCTGTACAAACTGCAGTACAGCAGTGGACACATCCCTCAACAGTCGCCTCTCTTCTCTGTGGTCTGGTTGGTGTAAAGCCAGCAGCAAGACGGCGACAGGGTCGCGCGATGCACGCGCGCTGCCGGACGACCAATTGGAACGCGGCATCGCTTCAAAAGCATCAGAAAGAAGAGAGGGGTCACGGGTAACCATGGCGACCGGAGGGCTGTGACGTGCAGCGCGTGCTGACGAGGACCGCTAATCAATGAACCGACAAAAGACCGGTGTGGGTGGACAGTTGTATCACGGCGGAACCACGGCGGGAAATATTAGCGTTAGTAGAACATTGGGAGTGAACATGTTGAATAAATTTCAATGTACTTCTACAGAAACAACACTTTGTCGCTGTATATTTGTCCCCGAGAAAATAAGTCGCAGAGGCGTGTGCTCCACGCTGCTCTAACACACGCTAAGCTAGCTTTAAGTTAGCCGTAAGAGATTTTAAAATCACGCAGCTGTCCACTGCAAAGTACTTTAAGACCAAATATAAGTATTCATTATTTAGTTTTGTAGGGACAGAAAATGTCATACACATTAATAAAGCTAAGAATATAATTATTTAGCAATACTTTATCAGAGAAAACCCATATGAATACCAGACGTTTCATGAAATTTTACCTCTCCGGGGTGCCGGCTTGTCATCCTTGGTGGGCACCCAGATCTTTTGGATCCTGTTCTGGGTCAGCTCTCTGGGCATCCCTTCAGGACTGAGGAGCCGAACAGTACACGAGAACCGAGTCGTTGAGTTAGATCCCGGAGGAAGAGAAAGAAAAGGACCGCGAAGGAGACGCCGGTTGTTTTAGCAGGAGCCTCGTCCGTCCAGGTGCAAAGCGCTCGAGCTCTCTCAACGTCTACAGCACGCGTTGAGTCCGTTTAATCTGCCGGTCTGCGACACATATCCGCTATTTAACCCCGCCCGGGCGCCGAACAACGTGACTGCGGTGACGAAAGCCAACGCACACACACATGCGCGCGAGCACACATGTGGATGTACATTCACACAGAGGCTGCCATAGCGCCTCTCTGCGGGCACGTTATTTGTTTATTATATATATATATATATATACATATATATATATATATATATATATATATATATATATATATATATATATATATATATATATATATATATATACACTGTATATATATATATATATATATATATATATATATATATATATATATATATATATATATATACACTGTATATATATATACAATGTATATATATGTATGTATATATATACATACATATATATAGTATATATATATTTTGATATATATATATATACATATATATAATATATGTATATATATTATATATGTTTTATTAGACAGTAAGCTATATTTAATCTCTGTTATTATTTAATTTTGGAATTTTAAATATATGCATTTTTAAATGTTTTAAAGCCATGTGTTGTGGATTTGTTGTATCTTTTAAATAAGGTTAGAGAAGTAGCAGTATATGATGATTTCATGGCTGCTGCTTCAACTTCAGCTCTTCAGTCTGAGAGGAAACGTGCAGAGAGTCACATCATCTCCTCCTGTCTCCTTCCTCATACTGAGGTGGCCCATTGAGTCAGAATGGAAAAAGCAAGTATATAGTTATCCAATATCCCACTATTACCAAACATGTTTATATCCAAGCGTAATAAAGACTTTTAAACAGGGGAATTTTTAAGCAGAAGTAGACCCTCCTGATGAATTACATCAAAATATGCTACGTGACATCATTGTGTATAGTTCAGAGTGTTTGATTGGGTGTCACACACCTTGACATACTCACCTTTGTCCTTAATATACCCTATTTAAACTAACTTAAATCTTTTTTTTAAATTTATTTTTAATTATTTGCAGTGGGTGTGTGTATTCAGTTGAGTCACAGTCTCAACAGAAAGTGTTTGGGAGGAGAAACTGGGGCTGTTAAATTTGATTTGGTTTTATGTTGGTTGTTCTGATAGTGAGACTCTTTTGAAACTTTGCATGAGAAAAGAAAAAGAGTGCAGGAAGGATAACTTTATAGCGCAGAAGCAGTGTCCCTGTTTAATACAATAAGATAATCACCTTCCTTTCATTTACAGTAAGACTCCTTCCTGTCTTTCTATTGTTTTCTCCTGCACATCAAGCGTTTCACCTAGTTATGCAAATACAGAGAGTTTGACAGTGATTTAATTTGTATTTTGTCTCAGGGGGATAAACTAGCTGTCCATCTTGTCCAACTTTCCCTAAAATAGCTGTGAATCCAAAGGGGGCCCGGCTGAGCACAAGGTAATTAAAATATTGTTTGTGATGAAAACACTTGATTCAGTCTTTAGTCTGGAATGAAATGTTCTTTGATTGACATCTCTCTGTCTCTCTCTTAACAACACATTGTTTAATCTTCCTGGTTTGAAAGCGTTTTGAATATTATGCAGACATTTATTTTCAATCACACTGACATGTGGAGGTTCAGGAGACTTCTATGAGTTATTCAGAGCTGAACATTTAATCACGCCAGATACACCAAGATACAAAGCGATCAGAGGATGAGTAATTTGTTATTTGTCGCATAAAAAACAAACATATAATAGGCTTATCAAATATAACACATTGTTTAAGGTTCGAACAGTAGTTGTCAGCTGTTCCAGAGTGAACATCACAGATGGCCTCATATAAAATACCTGTTCAAGAAACAACAAGGTTAAAATATCATCCCACAATGAAAGCAACGGTCAGAAAAAAAGCCCCTTTCTTTCTCTCCTCCCTCATTAATCATCTCATAACCGCTCAGATTTGCCATGGGACCCTTTGGAGGGTAACTGGTCAAAATTGCAGTAGCTTCACATTGACCGGCAGCAACAGGAAAATGCTGTTAAAGCTTTGATGCACCTGTAATAATGTTCTAATATATGATAAACCGTCACAACCAGGAGGCTGCATCTGTTCAGTATAAATCCCTGACTCAATATGTTCACTCACTGACCCCGCCCACAACATATCCAGTGTCATCCTATCCTCGCCGCCTGCATAGTTACCCGTCGGCCAATTTAAGCCAAAAGCATCGTGAACTCACGACCTCGTCTCAAGTCACAGCGGCTGGTATGTAGGCCACGGCTTCAACATGCCGCTGACAGCCAATCACATCACCCCACACTGCCGCGCACGTTCAGGACACGCTCCCAGCATCGCTTTCCCACCTGGTTACTTCAGGATCACTCTCACTCTCACTCACACGCCTGAAACCCAGTCAAGTTGTTTTGTACTTTATTAAAAAATCACAGGTTTCAGCTCTCTGTAAATGAAACCTGACTGCATTTTATTTTGTAATTCCTAGCTTTTCAAAGTAAAGGAATGTAGTTTTAGCTTGTGGCTTTGAAGTGGCGTGATTAACAGAAGATGCATTCCGATAACGTTTTATTGGAAACTTTTTGATGACAGCCGGTCAAAGAACTGTCTTTCATCTCAGCTTCTGCCCCTTCAGCCATACTCCCTTGACCTTTGACCCCCGCAGCCCCGCAGCATGAATGAGGAAAGGAGATCGTTCAGATAGTCCTCTCCGCTCCTCTCTGGTTTTCTATCCAGCCCGTTTCCCTGATCTGAATTAAACCTGCTCCGGTGGGATGCTTCCTGACACCGACACCTGCGGGGCCCTTCTGGTGCGCTTACATAATTCTGAATGAGGCTGGGGCTGCGCTCACCGTCCCAGTCCCCTTCCCATAATCCATCAGGGCTAAGTTAAGACTTTCGGGCCCCTGGGATGTCCTAACACTACTGTGCAACCGCTGTTGTGTCAGACAAAATTCAGAGAAGGAAACTAGGCTCCAAGACAGGATGTGTACGTTTTGAGTTACGTGTGTGTGTTTGGTACGGAGTGTTTGTACCAGGATGAAGTAGTTCACATTTTCAAACTGGAAAACAACTGCAGGCTGATTTCTAATTTCATGCTTACTCTGATAAAAATGATAAACTCGACAACAAGAACATACATTGAAGAAGAAGAATTATAAGTAAATAAAGAAACTAGTAAACTATACATAGTTTATACCGTTTATTTTTTCTTGACAGATGTATTTTTCATCTCAGGACAAAAAAACAAAAACAATAATCTACAAGATTGACTCACCACTACATACAGACACTTCACTGCTATTAAGGAAATTATAAAAAGGTGTTATGTACAAGTGAGAAAATGATGCGTCCAGGGAGACCTCAGAGCTGCTCCCCGAGGTCCAAAACCCAAAACTTGTCCGGATTGTAGAAGCAGGCCCTGACGATTCGACCCCCGAAATATCGTCCGTTCAGATCCACCACGGCTAAAGAGGAGGGAGAGGGAGAGAGTTGAGGTGGGACTGTAAGGAAGTACACAGAGAAACCTTTCAAGGGCAGGATTTGTGCTTCTATGTTAAAGAAAACCTCTCCAGATGCATGGACGGGGTTACACATTGTGCTATAATATGCAGACGTGTCAACCGGCCTCATCTGTATTCATCTCAGTGTGTCCCAGAATGCTTTGACAAGCTCCTGAAGGGGACTTGAACACACAACATGGTTGAATCCCAGGGGTATTCACAAAGCCCTAGTTTGTAGGGCTTTGTGAAGCCCCCTAAAAATTAACCAAACTAAAAGCCAGGGTTGCTGTTAAGTAGCTAAGTGATGCTAACAGTTGTCCCTAAGTACCCTCACAAAATAGTATTTCCCAAAATGTTCAATATGATTATGTAACCCTGATGCCACCTTGGAATGATCGTAAAATTCAAAGCTGTAAATTTCAGCTAACTTTGGGTCAGAATGACTTCACTGAAAATGTCACAATTGCAGAAGGAAATCAGGCGGGACAGGGTTCCTTGAGCAGGACAACACAATGATCATCTCCCACTTACTGCGGGACCACAAGCTTTAACCTCCTTTTCGAGGAACAGCAATGTTTCAGCAATGTGTCAGTGTGACACTCGAAGACAACGCGCCGATGTTCAAGGCCCTCTGTCTCTGTCTTTTGAGCGTGTGGCCCGCTTTTCTGAGCGCTGTGATGTTAACGCGGTTCTGCCGGTGCCACGGGGGAGACGCCGGGGTTGCTGGGCCACATGTGATGCAACACCGCAGGGAGTCTCACCTTGTTTCTGATCTGGGCCAACCCATTTAGAACGGGGCACTCTTTCACCCACGTTACTGGAGCAGTTACAAAAGGAAGAACGAATGATGCAGTTACACGAAAGTGGACCGCCCACCCCAAAAAAAACAGCGGCGATGATGCGGAACGAGTGGACCAATCAGAGGGCTCAGGCGGGGATTGTGCGAACGATACGAGAAAAATACTGACCTTTGATGGCGGACTCCACCCTCTCAAACTCCAGAAATATCCTGACAGCATCCTCATCTGGAACGACTGCAATCTGAGAAGCAAAAAGTTTGACTGCAATTGTCCCGTTTGTACAAATCAATCCACATCGCACGTTGCGCTTCCCTTCCCTCACCTCGAATATGACACATTTCACCACTTTGCCGTATTTCTCGCACTCCTCTTTCGTCTCTCCCTCCAAGTCCTCGTCCACCTCTCCGCGGCCCACCATGTTCTGCGAGACAGACAAAGACCAGAGACGATAATTCAGACTCAAACTGCACTAGAAGTCTTGTATTTTCCTCATAATCTGTTCCAATCTATAAAACAGCATTAGAGAACGAACGAACACACACACAGACAAATACACACCCTCAGCAGGACCACTTTGGTCGGGTTTTTGAGGATCTCTGTAAGCGGGTTGGCGTCCGACTTCTTGGAAGAGTCTGCTGGTTGGATGGAATCCAATACAAAGGTCAGAAGAATATTCACAGGCTGGTGAACTGGATCGAGTAACAAGGTGGCTAATGACACGTTTTATGGTATTGAGCTCGATTCAACACACGGGACAGATGAATGAATTAGCTGGCGTGAGACTGGAAGGAGGGGGGTGGGAGGGGGACTAGCCTGACTATGACTAACAACTCTTAAACTCACTAAATGATTGTACATCTTATTTGTTTACTCAAATACCGAAAAGGGTAGCTGCTAGAATGATTAAATAAGTGCTGTGGATTTAGCCTCATGTTATTGTCTCGAGGTTAGGAAAAAAATCTGAGAACAATACAAATTATAGGGATTGATAAGTCAGTTACAAAATCAGTTTGACCTGACAACACTATGCTTAACTTATAACAAACAGGCATTGCTGTTTAAATGTCACTGTGCATGACAGTAAATAAACACACACATGGATAAAACACATGCTTCTGGAATAAAAGACTCAGCGTCTTATACTGTGTATTGACAAATAAAGAAAGAGAGAAAATGGGACTGAAGGCAAACCTGAAAAACCTCCAGCTGTCGTCTCAGCAGCACCTGCCTGGCTGGAGGACCCTGCTACTCAGTAACACACACACACAAGTAAACGCAATTAAAATTGTGCATGAATATGCAGCAATAAACAAAACAAACACACACAGAGGTGGTACTTACGTTTTTCCGCGGCGTCGCCGATGATGATCTTTCCACCTCTCTTGCTGGTCTTCTCCACAGACAGCGCCGTGCTGAGGCCCTGCTCGTGCTTCCCCAGGCCCTGGCCTTCTTTGAAGCCGTACTTCTGCATGATCTTATGGGCCACCGTACCTCTGTGGAGGGTTCAAACATGGCATTTGTTATTATATTAAAGCTGTTTCACTATAATCTTACACTTTAAATGTGCTGACATGTTTTCCTTCATTAATGTTAATGTTGCTGCATTGCACTGGATTAATCCTAAACACACATCTCCGTGTGTATGTTTGTGCCTGTGTGTGTCTGTGTGTCCCACCCACCCCATGTTGGCCAGGAAGGAGCTGGTTGGCACGGGCGGTGAACGGGGTCGCTCCGAGTCCTCGTACATAGGAGGAGGGATGGCGGCCTTTGAGCCTCTGGTGGGACGCCCTTCATCCTCGTAGGAGTATGATGAGCCTGAAACAGCACAACAGCATTGACCTGTGGTGCAGCACTGAGAAGCACATCCGTCTCTTATAGTTCTATAACATATGTAAGGTTGTAAGGTTTTACACATATTTTGTATTCTATGTTTTTGGTTTTACACTGACGTTCACATTGTTGTGACAATGTAGACGGTGCTGCCCTCTGCTGGAGACAAACAGCTACTGATTAGACACGATACAGAGCTCACGTATTCTAGCTTGGTGTGTGTGGTTAACTCTTACGTGTTACATGACATTCCAGAGAGCACAAAGCTCCACCGAAGACACGGCAACACAAGCCTTAATGTTTACCAACCAAGCAAAGGTAGGACAATTTCTTCATCATGAAGCAGACTGCTGTTCCTGTTCCATTTTGTTTTTCCTTTGAATAGTCAGTGGTTTAAAATCATCACAAGGTGAATCTGAAGACTTACCATCCTTGTCCACGAGTGAAGAAGGAGGGGCAATAGCTGCTCCACCCATCACTGAGAGAGAGAGAGAGAGAGATCCATCATGTCAGAGAGGGGAAGTTTAGTTTTTGTCTCGTTTGCATTGAATTCAGTAGCTCTGTATCAGACGTCACACTACTATGCTTTGTTCTTCATCAAAGTTAAAAATATTTTAATATATTAATGTATTTACGTGCCCACTCTCCACCTGTAACCTAAGAAAAGCATGTTAAGCTTTAAACCCCTAAGAGGGGGGAATTCTAAAACAGACCTATTTCCCTAAAAGTGGACAAAATACTCATCCGGCGAGACTTTGGTTTTACATCAGATAATGACAAATGATGACTAAATCGTCTCGGAAAAAAACCTTTAACCATCCACAGATTGGGAATACTTCTACATGTGAGCCAAGTGTGTAAAATACCCACTCCGTTTTCTCCGCTCCGCCTCGTAGTCCTCCTCTTCGTCCGACTCGCCCTCTGCTGCTGGGAAACGAGAGAAACCACTTGGAGCTCCACCATCTGGCCTGTCTTTCCTCTTCCTGAAAGACACAAAGATCAAGATTTAAGCAGAATTCCTGTGTTGAGATAAATATTCCGTATTACGATCACATGAGAAACAACTAAAGACTGACAGAAAGTTTCTGGGTTTGGTCCCAAGTTGCTGCTACAAGCACATAATTACAGATGCATCAAAACCATGAGGGAAAAAGACAGCGAGTGATGTGAGTAAACGATCATGACGTTACTTTTCTCTCTCCTCGATCTCTTTCTGCCGCTCTAGCTCCCTCTGGCGCTGGCGTTCTTCTCTGTGTCGCTTCACCACTTTCTCGTAGTCGTTGGGGAACATTGGATCGTACTCGTCTGCCAACGGGATCAGTGCATCGGCAGAAGAGAAGCTACTCGACACGGTTTCCTGAAGCACACACGGTCCACATCATGAGTGAGATAGATTATTTTGATGAGGATATTTACTTATTTCTTTTCAGCAGATATGGTAAGACTGTTCATGCAAGTGGATCACAACACCACACACTGCTCCGTACTGAACATTCTCATCCCTACATCTTCGGCTTAAATCCAGACGAATCAAATTAAGAGAAGTAAAAAATAAATACAAATATAACAACTTGGGCATTCCAATCATTTTATGAACTCAGAAGATTTCAGAAAACACTGATCACTGTAGAAGACAGACCTTAAGTCCAACAGCAGGATGTGGAGGAGTGTCGATGATCTGTCTCTCATCGCTGGAGCGATCTCCTCTCTTTAGATCAATAACCGGCGCCAACACCGTGGTCTGCTTCATCCGCTGGGTCTACACACAAACACAAACAAAGGCATTGAACATGTAAACTTATTAAACATGTAAACATTACATTTTCATGGTTACATGTTATTCTATGTCGTTTATAATCTCCCTGGTCTTTTTTCTTTCTCTATGACAGACGTGTTTGTCCTTCACAGCGTGCCATACATGTGTGCACTTTTCGTGTGCACTGCACTTGCATTGCATGTAACGTTACCCACCTTGGCCTGAGTCAGAGCCGCCTTCTTCACCTTCAGCTGGGATTGCAGCAGCTTGAAGTTCTTGGACCAGCCTTCGGTCTTGGTGTCACTGGCACCCACACCGAGGTCATCATACAGCGACATCGCTGCCCGTCACTGCCTCTCGTTTCCTGCAGACAATTTTCATTTGTCATGTTCATCTTAAGAGGCGTCACTTCGTTCTGCAATATTTGGGTAGTAAATGAGGCTGGAACTTAGCAGCAGCCTAACTGAAAAGCATGTTCACTTTTGTTGTATCCAAATGTTTTATTCATTAAAAGGTTCAACGGGACATGTCCAAATATGTGTCACTCATCACTTGCTACATTTAGGTAACGTTAGGCACGCTCTTAAACTCAAGCAGCCCAGGAGAAAGTGGCTAAACATCAATGTAGCTAACGTTAGCTCGTGCTAATATAGCTACTTTACTGCCTGACATTACGTCGAAACAAATGTTTAAAACAACCGTATTATTAAACTTGTTTTCAACCTACCGGTGTTAGAAATATCTGGACATTCACTGAACGTAAGCGCCTGTTGCATAAAAGGAGGTTAGAGGAGCATTTGCTATAGAGCTTCTCCTCGCTGTACAAACCGGAAGCTGACGGTACAACAACACAACGAAGCGCGAGTCTGCGCGACGTTCCAGACGGTTGACGGCACTCTTGCGCCACCTGGCGGGCGGATGACTTCATCGCCACCGTATTACAATATAATGCAATTGGCTCTTTTGCGCCATAACAACACGAAGAAGTCTTTTTTTTTAATTATAACTATTAATGGCAGTTCTGTGCCGTAGTATGTCGTCGTATGTTGGTATAACACAGTTGGTGTAATTTGTTCGAGTGGAGGGAGAAAACGTGGACCCGTGTGGGCGTAGTTGTATTGCGTTTCCACAGACCACGTGATTCACCTCTTTACGTTTCAGTCTGACGAAGAGGAGTATGGGCTGAAGCGAAAGTAAGAGGCAGAACTCGAGGAGCAGCGAGGATGATCAGTACCGGTCATGGATTACTCGGTGAACATGTTTTGAGTGTCTGCAGATCTGCCAGATGGGTCTGGGTTCCCCTTTTGCTCTCCTCCCGGTCTGCGCCATGCTGATGTGTCTGCTCGGGGCTGCGCGTGGATCCAGCGGTGGGTGCAACAATAATCACACTTCACATATGTTCACAACTCCACTTACATGTTTTGTCTTCATCGTTGTTATTATTATTATTTTAACTTCACATATTAGTCACCACGGACTGTTAAGTTGTGTGTATTCAGTGAGTGCAGATGTGATTAGGCAAAACAAACATGCGCAATACGACTAAACTAACGCAGCATGTGAAAACTAATTGGACCGATGAGCGTGAAGAAGGCCACACATTTGAAGGAATGACGGCCAATTATGCACCTTGAGATACAGGTCAGGGGCCAAGGTGATCAAGGATAAAGTCTCTTTCAGTTGCAGTGAATAAACAGATACTTCAGTTTCAGATTCAGTTCTGCGTCATGGAATTTTTAGTTTGAAATCTAAACCTAGAAATGCAAAAAAAAAAAAAAAGTTTTTCTTTTATTAAACAAACATGTATACATGTAGAAAACTGGTGGATTCGTTTGAATCCGGGTTTGACCTGTGTTAATGTATCAATGTGTTACAGAGTAATCTATGGATACATGCACTATAAAACAGATTATGACGTTAAAGGTTAATAGTAATAAATTCAATGACACAGAATCGCTTAACAAAAGAACTTCGTAATCCAACAGGATTTATTCACAACTGTCATTTCACAGCCACATTTTTTGTAGTTCTGCAGAGGCCATCACATTTACCTGAAACTAACTAATAATAACAATTTATTATTTTATTTTTATCTTGTTGCTAGTCCTATACTGTAATTTTGCCATATGATTTTTTCCAGACAAAAGGTGTCCATGTCCAGAAATTCCCAAAAGGAATGACACTCAACCGCCAGCAAAGAACTGCTTCCAGATTAACGAGACTTTTCGCTACGTGTGCAAAGAACCCAACTTGAGGAAGGCGGGAACTTCCGGTTTCATCAAATGCAAGAAAATTGACAACAATAAACAGTGGAGCCCGCCCACCGTCAGCCTCGAGTGTATACGTAAGATTGTATTTGTTGTTCACGTGACTCACGAACACGTGGGAAAACTTGGCCTTTTCTAGTCAGTTTTAGTCAGTGTGAATATGTTTGGTGTTCTATGTCCCTTTTTTTTCAAAATCTTGTATCTGGGGAGAGGAAGCAGAGATGCAGGACCGCACACCTAACTCGTGGCACTTTGTCGGCAATGCTCACCAATATTGTAATAAACCTTCAGTCTTTTATCTCGCCCCTATGCTAAATTGTTAGGATTTTTTTTCCCTGAGGGAAACTCCTCTCAACCCTTATCCAGCGAGTACGTATCTATACCTTTTCTCGACCTATTTTAACAATCTCATCATTTATGATAAACACTGCAAAAGTCTTCCCGAAAGATGCTGACCTTCAGCATTTGGTAGATTCAGGCGTCACTTCTGTATCTCACGTTGGATGGACAGGGGAATAGAGTTGAAATTGTTTTATCGAGCCAGGATACTTTGTTTGGTTTCAGTCACTTACGAATGGTAAGGCTGAGTTTTATTAAAGTTTATTTCGCATACAACAATTTAAATTTAATGAAACTAAAACACACGTCTGTCAGCAGAAGCTTTCTAAATAAGCTGTGCCCAAGTCAAGTTTTAATCCTAAAACTAAAGGAGTTTATTTAAGTCCAGTCTCTAAAGTCCTGTTCCAACCCGTAAGGGCTGAATCAGAGTCTCCCCTCTTTGGTAAAGATGCTTATTAAGTCCAGTTTTCTCAGACCTGGTGACATTCTTCTTTCCTCTGCTCCGTGCATCAGCTCTTGTACCTCACAGACACAATTTTTTTTACCCCTTCTCTTTTTCTTCACGTCCTTCTTAGATCCTGTCTGTCAAGTCAACCACAGGGCCTTTGTTGCCTAACACGGTAACACTGGCTGCTGTTTCCTATTACACAGGAGAGCCCATTATATGTTCTAAGCCTAAACATGTAGACAATGTCCACCAGAATTGAAATGAGAAAGGAGCGATGGGGTGAATGCCAGATCACCTCCACTCTGGGCAGACTCAAAGGACGTCATCCCCCATGGGGCCTTCCCTTTCTCCCGAGCAACCAACTCCAAATACCTGTGTGTGGAACAACATCATACAGACAACTTTCACGTCCACCCGTACATGTCTGCACTTGAAATGATGCATGTGAAAAGGCCTGTTGGTGTCTGTTTATCATTTACAGCCCTTACGTGTGCATGTGCGTGCGTGTGTGATGACTGCATGAAGATTAAAACATTGCTCAATAACAGCAATTTCAAAATGACACTAATGGGATCATAGGGATATGCGAGGTAATATTTACTTTACAATGTCCCCGCTCAATACATTTGTACTCAAATGTCCGAGAACATTATTTATTTATTTTTTCAACTGTGCTGCACACAGATGTTTATTGTAAAACAGTTGTGTGGGTCGTGCTGTCGCTAAACTGTATTTTAGTTAGTTTTTCTTCGTCGTACTGATCAGATAAAATCTCTGGTTTTACATAGTCAATCTAGTTTAGCTGAAAGTTAAGTATGCGAAGCGACCAGCCGGCTGAAAAACAAAGGCTGCACACAAACAAGAAATGCAAAGAGAGCAAAACATAAAACCTGCACAGCTTTCCATTTGGGATTTTGTACTTAAATGTCCAAGTTATTAAATACAGCCTTTGTAATAAAACAAAACCAAGAAAGGAACGCCCCATAGGCCTACCCAGGTGCATGCTGGTCCTGTACCTGCTTCCTACATTTAAACCCCAGGTGCCCACAGCGTTACCCAATTAACAAACAAATAAACAATCAAAAGACTAAGTAAACCTAGACAACAAGTACAAATACTAAGACAAAACTAAAAACTATTCAAATAAAAGGTATCCAAATACATCTAAAAATCTAACCTAATTAAGCAATTAACTTCAGTAATTAAACAATACTACTTGTGAGTAAAGTAACTAAGTACTAATATTAAACAAATAGCATCCCTCATCTTAAGTACACATTAAGCAAAATATAATCACCCTAAAACAGGCAGAGAACAATAAATAAATGGGAGCATCGGTTTTCTACCGCACCACCTCTGATGTAACCCTCCCTCCATCTTTTTCCTGATAGGTTAGACTCTCCGCTTCCACATAGCGGTTGGTGGAAGCGTCTCTGAAACTCGCGTCTAGAGATCATCATCCTGAGCCCAGACCACTTAAAAAGACTCAGTCTGAGCGCGTTTGGTGACGGTGCAGATGTCATCTCATGCAAGGTCTCAGGGTTGAAGTTTCTTCTATGGATCATAAACAGATAACTTGCTGGTTGGTCTTTCTGGAAGATTGTTGAATGTTTAACCAAGTACATACAGCCTGAGTGAGTCAAAACATTAGTTATTAGTGAACTATGATCAGATAATGAACAAACGTCTTAACTTCTGATTCATTGTGTTTCAGCGAACCCAACCAGAACCACACAACAGCCACCGAGCAGCACAGTAGCACGTAAGTGTCTGCTCGAACTCTGAGCGCTAAAGTACTTAAAATATGAGCCGGAGAGAGGGGTTTGTTTCACGTTCATGATAAATGATAAATGATGGTCAGATCTGGCAGAGAGTCACACAGATATTACAACTATTGCACTTAACTTCCCTCCATCTTTTCCATCGGCCAGATGACAAATGTAACCCGAAACCTTTGAGTGCAGTTTGGTGACCGTATAGATTTCACTGTCTGCAGCGTGTGAGCACTGAAGAATGTTCTGTGAATAATAAATACATAACTTTCTGGTTCTGGGAGATCGTTGAATGCTCTGTCAAGTGTGGACATTTTATTTCACAAGATCGGACAACAATTATCGTAGATGTTTATGAGTGTGGGAAGCAAAGGAGGAGCATTTCAGACAAAGAGCGGTCCATCATCAAAACACTACCGAACGCCTGTGTGTCAGACGAGGACTGTTTGTGTTTCTTTGAACTCTTTTACGATCAAGATATGATCTGATATCAGACAATGAGCCAGGAGCTCAAGTTGTTATTCATTGTTTCAGCTGACCCAAACAGAGCCAAAACACAACCACCGAGCAGCACAGTAGCACGTAAGTGTAAGCTCAAACACACAAACACTCTACAATACATGTACACTGTAACATTTTAAAATGAGCCAGAAAGAAGTATTTGTTTCATATGTATGATTAATGATTGTCTGATCTTGCAGAGGGTCACACTGATATTCCCCATGACTTCACCATTGCCACCACAGTCAGTGAGTTCTGTATGTGCATGAAAAAAGTGCAATAAACTAATATTAAGTAGGCTGCTAATGATCAAACGAAGCAGACAATATACTGTAGCTATCTAAATGATTTGTGTTGGTCGTGGTTGTGTTAGTAGTAATGATTACAAGCAGCAGGAGCAGCAGCCTGACTGTTATCGTGCCACTCCTCGTCGGAGTAATGCTGTAACATGACACCACACATAACAACCAGTCTGATAGTATATTGCTGTAAAGGCAAAGCGCCTCCATTGCTGTGAACCCCATGCGACCCTTTAATGTCTTTTTTTTCTTTATCTTGTTGTGTATGAGTATGAAAAGCTAAGTGAAACCAGAGTCAAATTCCATATATGTGAAATTACACACATGGTCTGATATGTGTTTGTCAATTTCAAAGTCATTTTGCAAGTTAATAAAACGTCGTAACGTCTTTTCAATCTGTGGGAAAGCGCTGAATCGACATCTTGTGTCTATTAAAATCATAGACCTGACGGGTTATTAAATTCTGACAAACTGTATTCTCTGCATAACATAATGTAGAGTCTGGGTGCAAAGATACATTTCACACAGAAAACTGAAAACCTCAATGTAACTCACTAAATGTCATTAATCACTTCCATGTTTCACAAGTGAAGATGTCCATCCTGAAAATGGTCTATTGTTATGTGGATAGATATAGATAGATACATACTTTATTAATCCTGCAAGGGGATTTTTTACTGCTCAAACTTATTAAACCTATTGCAAAATAGCTCTTCCCGATGGCCCTTTGCAATGACGGTATTTTACTGTCAGGATGTACTCATGGTTAAATCGTGGTTCAAGATGCCTAAAAGCTGCCCTCATAAATATGTTTTAGTAACAATTGGTCTACTGACTACGTATGATGAGAAAGAGGTGACCCACTGTAGTAAATCCCACGCATCCATTAAAAAATAAGTCTAAAAAGTCACAGGAAACTAAATAGTACATTGGTAAAGTACTGAGCGTTAATGTGATAAACCTCATGGCAAACATGTTAACACCGAAGTATAAACTGTAACAAATATAAAGGTATTTTTGGCACTTTCTCTCCCAGTAGCAGCACTACATGTGGAAGTAGTACTTATACCAACAATAGCATTACAGTAGTAGTAGTAGTAGTAGTAGTAGTAGTAGTCCTAATGATTGTGGATATGCAGCTGCAGCAGAGCTGTGGTTGTAGTAGCGGTACCTGTACTTTATAAAAAGTAGTAACAGCCGTTGCAACAGTATGGATATAAAAACCGTGAAAGAAACTAACGCAAAACCTTGCATGCCTTTTTCCTCTTTTCTTTGATTTAATTGGTGTATTACATCAGGGTACGTCTGTAATATACAGTCACTGGTTAACTGTCCATGCATGCAAGACACCCAGAGTCCCAATTCACAGTATCATCACCCGTCGGTCGCCTGAGAGATAGTGAAAGGAAGCAGAGGGAATTAAAGGAGCAGTGTTAGCAGACATACTCTTTGCAGTATGAGAGGAAGTAAATGTATTTTCTTATCAGCAGCAGCTCCCTCCAGCCCACAGATGACCCCGAGTCTAAGCACCTCGGCCTCAGTCTCTGCAGAGCCAGACGGGGCGGGGCCCACCTCGCCTGGTCTGCAGGCCCCGTCGGGCCGCTCACAGGGTAAAAAGCGCCAGTCATGCATGCAATGCTGAGAGCAGTGTATGTTGTCAGTAAACATACCTGTGTCAGTAAAACTTATAAGAGAACATTCATACACATGTAAATGGTTATCTCCCTATATTTACAATGTCCATGGGATATTCTGAATACAACTCTGAAATGAGTTTAAGATGAATACAGTCATCATTACATACATAAAGTGAGCTTCAGTGCTGGTCCTATAATATAGTTTTATTTAAATTGATCAAATTACCTGGTAATGTCATTGTTTTCAAACGGGACATTTCATAAAAAATGTACATGCCAGATGACAAATCTGGTAATACTTCCAATGTGTACATCAGAATGGCACTCGTGTGTGAATATTTGTTCGATCTATGATTAATCCATTGGTGTCTTGTTTATTTATACTGCTGGCTTGACTATTGCTCGCTCCTTGTGAGTGTTCAGCCTCATGCCTGGTGTTTATATATTCTTTTTTTCAAACTCACACAAATCTGTAAAAAAAAATTTTTTCAAAAACAGCACATAAATGGACCCAGTTTTTTCCGAATATTGTATTTTAAAAGAACACGACCTGGATTGCATGGGGGAATATGTTTCCCAATGTCATACTATGTTCGATCACCCTTTATGTACAACTCACGCTGCCTTCCTCTCCCACTGCAAAGCGCCTCAGGAATAACTTACCATGCTCGTCTTTTCTTTCACAGCCGGAAAGGAAGAAGATGTGACGGGGACCGAAGCGCCGCCCTCGACCCCAGCGACTTTTACCTCCGGCAGCAGTAAGCTTCCACTCTGTTTTTTAACCTGTTTGGGCCAAAAGGCAGGCTGGTAACGTGCGCACGCTTGAACGGGTGAAACGTTTAATGTTGAGTATTTCTCTCTTTATCAGCTGCGATGATCGGCTGTCTGTCGGTGGCGATCGTCTGTGCTTTGATCGGAATCAGCTTCTTTTGTTATAAAAGGTGAGCGGTGGGCAGAGCATGTTAACATTACAAAGGGTTTCCTTCTCCGTTGCGGTGAACATTTATTATTATTTTATTTGCAGTTTGCATGTTTACCCATCAGAGATCACACAGCAGTCCAATCTGCCCGCGTATCGTTTCACTGATTGTGATCTCATCACTGCGCTCTTTGTGCTGCAGGAGGTCAAACCGCAACGTCCCACAGCAGACGCCAGAAGAAACGATGCCCATGAATACTGTTCTAGCCAAGAACTGAACAGACGTCGTGGACTTTGACCCGCCGGCGTCACAGAGCTCGTGGGATTGTCCCCATGCAGCGAAGAACCCATTTGATATTCTTTAAGTAACACCAGACAGCACAAAACAATGTATGTTGTTATTGTCAGCAACGCCAAAGAAAATACTCAACCCAACAATGAATGAATTCCTCCACCAGCATGGTGTGTTGAAGCTCACAATGCGTTGTGAAATAGTGCGCCATTGTTCCCTAAGATTTAAACACACGTCACTCCGCAGCACTTATACCCTGGAGGACATCATCGTGAACATTGCTGCAGCTGTGAGTAACCATTAGCTGACCTAATCTGCCTCTAAAAATAGTCCTTATCTAAAATATACTACTACCAATGTGACAATAGTCTGCTCGAGTTGTATCTTTGGAAATCAGTAAGATGGAGGGATCAAGCAGAGCAAACAGGAAATGAAAAGACTGATATTTTGTAAAAGCAGGTGATTCAAATTGGCCAAGCTGTGTTTCACACTTTGTGAACTAAAATAATTGTAACAAAAAGGAAAATACATGTTAAATAAGATAAATGTATGCAAGCACTTTTATTAAGTCTTCAGGCTAGCTATTTAGCTACCTAAAGAGCTCAAGGCAAGCCTAGCCATTTGTAGGCTAAGCTAGGCTAACCAGCAAGAAACGTTGTGTAGCTCGTATGAGGGCTTCATCATATCATCTCTTGTATTTCTTTCATGCTCATTGTGACATTTGTCGTTTGTTTAGCTGCATACATGTTAGCTGCTGGTACTGAGCTATGGACACGGACCTGTATCCAGCCCACGTCATAGGAAAACTAATATCCTTTACTTTTTAAAGGGTCCAGGAGTGTCAGAAATATACAGGTATTCATGACAACTGTCATTTTCACATTGATTAGATATGAAGCATGTAGTTTCTACTTTTGTTTTTAATCAATAAAAAGGCATCCAGTTCAAAACATTTGCAGCCATTGCAGTACAATAGTTTCTTGTATCATCTCAGATAACCAGGTTGTCCAGACAAAAACTAAGCCGTTAGTTTTCTGAATAGTTGGGAAATAACCTAAATGCAGCCACCCTGGTGAACCAAGTTGTTTGCAGTTGGTACCATGATGAATGATAACTCAGAAGGAAGTTACTGCCCGCACAAACTTCCTCCACTTCAAATCTAAATTAGTCGCTTTGTATTTGTTTTAATATTGACCTCTCAAAGCTTCCACATTACGGATTCTCATCAAGTATATATTCTGGTAGCAATTGTTAGCTTCTACAACAACCTGATAGCCCTCAGACGCCCGTAACACTTAGTTTCTACATCACTGTATGACTGCATTATTGAACTATGTATCATTTCCAGACACCGTCGGTCTGTGGTCAAGTTCAGCCAGGTTTTACATTGTTGGTGTTCTGTGTGCTGCATAAAATACCACCATGAACACAACATCTGCAGAATATCAGCTGAACAACTCCTGATTGAACGTCCCTTAGACAGCTTTTAAAAGGCAGCGTGGATCACTTTAACGTGGGTTTCCAAACCCTCTGTTTTTTCACTAAATGTGTTTTATTGCTCAGCACTATTTGTATGATGATTAAATAACAAAACATCGGTCAAGTGTTGTAAATTAAAGGACTCCCACAGCTGCCGATAACAAATACACTGACAAGTCAGAACTATTTAGACACCGAGTAACATTTCTTCCCCCTCTTGAGATGGTGTTCATTTCCGCTATGATTAAGCTACTTGACTCTTCCCGTTCCAAAAATAAAGCAGAGCATTATGTAATACAAGAATTCAATAAACTGGCCAGGCAATATTCTCTTGTCACTCTTCAGACTGAAAGTCACAGCTGGTAACATACAGTGTAGATCTTCTAGTTATGATAAAAAAAAAAAATTTTAAAAAAGGTTTTTAATATTGTGGTTGCCAGCGTTACACTTCAGGACAAACAAATCACTCATTTTCATTACATGAGCTAACAAAGTATCAGGCTCCACTGTTTGGTCCCACGAAGCGCAGGCTAATGGGAAGCAGCTGTTAACAAGATCTTGGGACAGAACACAGTAAATCCCACAGCACACTTGTACTCTCCCACCATCAAGAATGAGATGCATCTATGCCAGTTTTAACACGTTAAAAAATAAAAACACAAGTCAACTACAATCTTTTTTTTTTTTTTAGCTCAAAAACATTTAACACACAATCCCACACTGCTATCCAATGAAACCTCAGTAATACTGATGGCCTCTGGGAGCTGTTAAAAGGCATCTCCACTGGATATTACAACATCCAATTCCTTTACACAAGTCCGTTCCAGTGTTATTCGTGAACACCTGGTGTTACATTGATGGCTTTTGCAAGTCCATTTTCCTCCTATCGCTGCACAAAAAGCTTTTCTTTTCTTCACTTCGATGTCCTTAAAAATGAGCGGCGCTATAAAAGCTCCAGGAGCATGCGGTGGTCCTGCGGCGCCAGTATTCGCGGCATTTCAGCCATTGAGAGCACGTCGTCGGTCATGAGGAAGGCGGTCCCCCCGATGCGCGCCCACACGCACCTCTCGCACAAGGGGCCGCCTTCAGACACACCGTCGGACTGGACGAGGACACAAGAGGGAGAATTAAAAATAACGCAATGACTCAGATCAGTAAGATGTCTCCATGTATACATCTGTACACCGGCTAGTTATATCTTAGCGAGGAGTTGAGCCTTACACATTTCAGCTGACGTTTGTACATGATGAACGCAGAGCCGGGCGTGGTGCAGTTGGGGCAGTCGGAGACGCAGCACGGGAGTGGATCGCCCACCAAGGTGCTGGGCATCGCCGACTTCAGAAAGTATTCCTGGAGATGACAAGAAGTTATTATCACCACATTTGAGCAAAACGTTGGGAGACCAGTTCTCGCAACCGTTCTAAAAACTAAAAAACTTGCGTGGTAGCCCCTCCCATCAGTGAATGGATGGGTAAATGACAACCGGTGTGAAAGCGCTTCAAGTGGTTGGAAAACTAGGAAAGCGCCAAACAAGTACAGTCCTTTTACCATTTTATGCAGTGGCGAATGGTTTTTTTGTTACCCCTATTTCTCATTCAGGCGTCAGCAATAGCAAATCGTTCATATGACGCACATGACCGAAATGGGAACAAGAAAAAGAGAAGTTCGAACAGTTGGGTGCACACAAAGTCTGCTTCAGTTTGGTCCTTACTTCCCTTTGTTTTGCGTCTTGACCACCACATCTGCTCTGTGGAGTTCAAACACTGGGAGGGAAACTTTGAATCCGGTTGGCAACAAGTCTAAGAAGAGCACTTTTATCCAGACTGTGACTATGTGGTCACATTTTCAAGCGGTTTCCTGGAGACGGACTACATTTGGTGACCAGAAGCACCAGCTTGACTTGAAAATATGCCGTTTTTTATTAAATAACAGATTGTATATTACGAGACACAAGATGAGGGCCATGTCCACCAACTAAAAAGGGGCTGGTGTTTCTGTTCAAAACGAGATTTATTTGACTTAATTCACTTTTTAAAAGCATACTCCATCAAATGAAGCACAAAAACAGTTCAATTTACAATCCTGCAAAATTACCCAAACATGATTTTATGATATTCCTGAATTACCTCAAGTCACACTTCATGAAGCACTAAAACCAGGGACACCCCACCTATATGTCATGTAGTACGGTCTAGACCCAGGCTAAAACTGCAGCTGAAAATGGTTGGACTGGCTGAGGTGGAGGAACAGCCTCTCTTTAAACAACTATTAAGATCCTGACGCAGAATGACAGCGCTCTTTATTTCACCAGAGGTAAAACGGGGTGATGACAAGAAGAATCGTAAATAAAAACTGAATAATAACTTGTGATTTCTAATGAAATAGGGGTACACAGTGGCTGTGATTTGAACATGCAGTGCGAACGAGGAGAGAGAGTGTGATTAGGTCTTACCGCAGCCACGGTGAGGATGCGGCGGATGGAATCGGTGATGATCAGAGAGCGCTTGGCACGAGTCACCGCCACATACAGCAGGTTCCACTCATCGTCTGGAATATCACCTGGGCAGGGACGAGAAATATTCAAAGTTCTCAAATGTTAACTACTTTTAGAGCAATTTAAAATCTGCAATAAGTTCCCATTGGTTCATATATTGGCCCTCCAACAGAACTAACTACCAGGAAAGCAACCCCCAAAACGTAAGAGATATCAGACACACTTCCTGGAGGGAAAGAGTGTCGACCAAAGGACATACAGTGTGATGTCTATGGAGAAAGGAAAAGAAAAGCTTTGCCAAAAGAAACGTACAGAACGAGAAGTTGTAGGGTACGTTGGCCTTTGGGAAAGGAATCTTGGCGAAGTCATCGGTGACCATCACAGTGTCGAACTCCAGACCTTTGGCCTTGTGCACAGTTCCCACTATGAAGTCTGGAACAAAACAGTCACGCTGTTACCCATGCTGCCGAGTTGAGTGCATCATCATGGTAGAAAGAAATACATATGAAATATATTGTTTTACAAGACAAATATGCATATTTTTATGTACCAGTGAAGCTACAAAAATGCCAGAAGAGAAAAAAAAAAAAAGTACTTAAACCAATATTATCATCTATAAAAACAACTTCAAACTGCTATTTAGGAGCAGGAACAGAAAAGGTTGGCCGGATTTTACATTTTTCTTATCTTTTATCTCCAATTCATTTGTTGGTTTGGGTCTTTTCATTGATCTTATCCATCCATAGAATCATAAAACACGGGACGAGATGTTAAAAACTATCCATTGTGCCAGTAGATGGTATGCACTCACATGAGCTTCGTCGTGATGTTGAGAGAGTGGCATGGGAGGTTTACTTAAGCTGGGTTATGATGTCACTTTTGGGACACATCCTCAGTAGTGTGCCTTCGAATCAGTGGGTGTTTCGGCCTTTACTCACTAAACACCCTCATCAAAAGGTGGCCAGCCGAAGGGTGATCAGGCCTTAGCTTGCGTCCCATGCCCAAATAAGATTTCCCACGGGACTATGCAAGGCAGGGGCGTCCTCTTCCCTGAGCCAGCTCTACAGCTGACCGCATACCTACCGCATATCCATCCATCCATTATCTTAACCGCTTATCCTCGTTAGGGTCGCGGGGTTGATCTTACCAACTAGTATTGTATGTTTAACCACAGCTGAATGCATCTTAATCCTCTGTGCCATAGAGCTATATATGCATTTAATAATCTATAACTTCACAAAGAAACAATGGGCTTGAGGCGACTGAGTCAAAAAGTATTGAGAGAAAGTATTGAGAGAAAAGCTACATTACGTCATGACTTCACGTTGCATTTTGGATGCTTTTGTGTGGCGTTTGAGAGTTCATACTTTTGAGACCAATAAGTCGTTTGTCATATGTAATTGATTAAACCCGGTTTGTACCTGCGGTGTGAAAGTCCTCTACAAAGCACCTTTCCAGGCGCGCCGCCAGCTCGGGGATGCGCTTCCCGTATTTCTCAACGATGGTGAGTTTAGCCTCCAGCTCCAAGTCCTCGGTCTGTTCGACGTACCTCTTCAAGGCCCAGAAGCCAGTCGGCTTTTTCTTGACGAAGCAGCGAATCAAAGGATCCCGGATGACTGAAGGAAGAGCAAATACAACATTTATCTCAAAAGGGTCAGTTTATTTAAGTGTTAAAATGGTATTAGATAAAACTTCTAGAAAAGACGTGTATAAAGCTCACATTTTGAGCCTTGCTCCATCAGCTGCCAGATGTCCAGGATCCGATTCAGGCCGATCCCGTTGACACCCTGAAGGAGAAGACGGCCCTGTGAGTGCCTGATGGACATCACACGTGACCTCACACGTCTTCCTGTTATAAAATGTGCTCGCTATTTCTTCCTTCATTGTGTCGGTCAGCATGTACTCACTCCTACGAAGTGGATCCGGCACTGCGGGTTGGAGTCGGTGAGCCGGACGGCTTCGCTGAAAACGCTGACGTTGCACCTCGACAATATGGCCGTCTTCCCCGGGCAAAGACTGACGCCCGCCTTCAGAGCTGCTCTGACGTTGTCTGCAGTCTCGTCACACACACCGCCTGTGCAATGGACATGTAGCACACACACACACACCAAAAAAAACACACACACACAAAAAATAAAATAAAAAATAAATAAAATGTGAAAACAGGACATTTTCACAGAAACCTTTGAAGAATCGGGCGTGTTTCTAAGCCGACGCCATGTTTTAAAGCGTGCAGCGGTTACCTCTTTGCTTCCCTCCCACGAGAACCTTCTCCACTCCCTTGCACACTTCGAGGATGGTGGCACCAACGTAGGCGATCTCGGCACCGAACCGGAAGCTCTGAACAGACACATCAGCGTATATCGTTTGAGTACCGGTATACGTTTCGTTTTTATTGCAACTATTAGCCAACAGCAAACATGATGAGGAGAACACATTTTCTAAATGCTCTATGAGCAAACCCTCATCATTGTTACGTTATTGTTATTTCTGGCATATTATGTCCCAGCAGCATCAGTTATGGCATCTATTGTTCAAATGAGTCCAGTGAGTGGCTCCCCCCTGTGGAGCAGTTGAGCGAGAAGGCTGCCTCCATGTGTGTGTGCTTGTGTACCTGCGTCAGGTAGAAGATGTGTGTGTGGACGATGATGTCGAGTGCATTGACGGCTCCTCTGAAGGTGTAGATCTGCTGATGAGGATCTCCGACCAGAATTTTCGCACAGTTCTGGGACAGAAGCACATCCAGGATGACTGAGGGAGGGCGAGAGAGAGAAAGAGAAGGAAGATGCCGTCACCGTCACAAAGTTGACAAATACAACTTTTCCTTTCCCTTGGACTGTGTTGACGGGTACAGCATGGTTACCTGGGGTGCAGTCCTGGGCCTCGTCAATGAAAAGGACGTCATATTTGTGGGACAAGCAGGGCTCGGGGACTTGGAGCTGCCATAACTTCAGGTAACCTGAGGATGAAAGGTTTTGTTAACCACCTGTGCAGCATTCCTGCCTAAAATATTGGAGCAGAAGCACTGAAATCCGTTAAACTCATTTTCAGTTGGCGTACCGTCGTGGGTCATGTGGTAGGCGTCAATTTTGGTTTCATTGAGTTCCGTCATTTTGCTCCAGATCGTCTGCGCTTCAAGCGCATAAAGCTAGGATTGCACAATAAAAGAAATATGCAGTTTCAATGTGACCTTTTGAGTGCTGCTGCTCTCGCTCATTACCCGTTCACACTAAAGTGGTCTTTTGTTGCTTCATACCTCTCTATCAGACTCCAGAAAAACCTCAATCTCTCTGTTCTTGTGCTTGCGGGAGTGGGGAACGTGTTGGACGGCGATGGCCGGGTCCGCTGAAGCCATGAAGGCGTTGAGAGTCGAGGCGACCACTTTGGCTCTCTGGTAGCCGCCGCGGCCCTGAGGCAGAACAGAGCTGATGGCGAATGGCTTCAAGTTACTGGTCAGCTTCCGACGAAAATGGTACCTGTGATTTAAAATGGAAACACCCAAAAGAAAAGTTACTACAGACATTAAAAAAAAGGCAAAGAAGTCATGGTTATTCTACTCAAACAAACGTCAATATGGACGTTTGGTGGGCAGAATTCAGTTCAAGGTCTCGTCTTGACACCACTGGTTCAAATTAAGTTGACTTAATCTCGGCTTTTAACGCTTAACGGATGACTGATCAGCATTGTGAACACTTTACTTTTTCCTCAAATGTGTAATTAGAGAAGTTTGTCAGCATCATGTTTAAATCATCTAGTTATAACTTAATGCTAAAACTAAATAATGAACCATTATGACAGAATTGGCATACAAAATACATGAGGGGTCAAACAAGACCATCCACATCCATGAACACACACTGAGCATCGGAGGGACGGCTCCTCACCTCCTCCCAACCTCGGCAAAGGCCAACGAGTGGACGGTCTTGCAGGCCACGTTGCTCGGGAAGCGGCGCATCGCCTCACTGGCCACTGACTTGTTGAAGGCCACGTACAGGAAGCGGAGGTGTGGCCGCTGCTCGGCGTACTTCACCAACGTGGTCGTCTTCCCCGTACCTGGAGCGGACAACAAGGACCGTTTAGCTACGACGCCACTGGCCTCTGATCTGCGAGGCTGGCCCACGTCACACATCACAAAACTGATTGTTGTTCTTAAATGTTTTTTAAAAGGCTGCAAGTTTCTAAATGCAACATTTAAATAGGTTTTCTTGCAACATGTAAACGCATTTTAAAAAAGAAACGATGATTACAATTTTGGATATGATGAAACCAAGCAAAACATGTATTACAATGATTTAGTAAATCTATTTTTCCATCAACTTAAGAGCCGACATGTAACCCAAAGATACCTGTCTGGTAAAAACACATGAGTGTTGGAACCCTTTGGGTCTCTGAAAAGTAACGTATAGAGAGAACGAGTGTTCCCATTTCACTCAAACACTGCATGTGGCGACAGTGACTGGCTTAAAGTGTGAGTCAATATGTTTATGTTCAAATCCAACTGCTGTGGGTCTGACCATAGTAAATAATGACAATAATTACAAATAATAAACAGTAAAAACAGAAAGTGAAAATCTACCTGAAACAGCATTTGATCCGATTGGTTGTTTTAATGCCACATTACTTATTTAATTTGTGTATTCGTGACCAAGTAACACAATTTCATAGAAAGTGGACAGTCGTGGGGGTCACCGTACCTGCAAAAGCCACGATCTTGACTATGTGGTTCTTCTGGATGTCGTGGCTGAGGACCTGCTGCTGTTCACCTGTGAGCTGAATCTGAGGCTGCCTAACCGAAACACACACACAAATGGTGACTGTTGAAAGGGTAAAACTCCGATCTTCATCACTTTAGTCCACTTCCTGTTGGCATATTTCTCGTGCACATGTGACACTAATGCATTTTGGTCCTTACTGGTTCTGACCGGAGTTGACAGAAAAGGGTCCATTCTCCATCAAGTGAAGTATGTGGTAGATGTTGTAATGTACCCTGTAGAGACAAGAAGAAAATAAAAAGAGTCACAAGGAAGCCGAAGACGAACATGTGGAGCATTAAAATGCCACCAACACCTGCAGCTCTTACCGGCTACTAATCTTGATGCTGCTCCTCTTCGCGGCGAGCAACATCGTGGCCATGTGGCTGAGGTACTCTGTGATGGCGGAGTCCGACAGGCAGCCGGTGAGCAGGGACACCAAGGCCTGCACATCGTCAATGCCCTCACTCAAGATCAATATGATCGCCATGGCCGCGTACGGGTTGGGACCCTGGAGGTTAGACATGAATGGTGTGAACCGAATTTTCTACACGCGATTACCAGAGGACCTTTGTGTATTCGTGAGTCATACCTCAATGCCAAGGTTGTACAACTTCTGAATATCAGGAATACGTAATCTGATGGAGGCTTCGGCCTGAGGATAAAGGTGATGTTTCTTTACACGCTCCAGAACGTCCTCCGGCCTCACCCGCTCTCCGACCGTGTGCTGGGACATTAAACTGACCAAAAGAAAAGACAGTTTAAAAATCTATACACACCGGACCGTCGCACAGTTTTGTTGCCCATTCAATATGAATCATATTTAGTTGTATCAATGAAGCTCTAATCCACAATGACACCAAGATCAGAAACAAGGTTCAAATTCCAAAGAAAATAATAACTGGAGTTGTCAGGATGTTACTCTTGAGCCCAAAACTGTGTTGCTATAAATGGTTAGCTCAGTAAGAGTTCTCACTTTGGTTTAAATTTTTTGTACCTTTTGGTAATTCTATGCAAGTGACAAGTTTAATATTTGTCTCCCTAGTCAAAATCCAAGCCAGTGATGTGCCGCTGGATTAGATATCGTGCCCTACATTTTTGCTGATAATGTACAGCGGCTACAGCAGTGGACAGACTTTAGGTGACATCTTGCTCATTTAGATTTTAGTGTGAGTTAACAAGCTACATTTAAATCTGGCACGGGTCATTCAGTCTACAAAGAATGACGCATGAGCCGTTACATAAATGTAAAGGAAATGCAGACATACATAACGAGGTGTCGTATGCTGTGCTGCGATGCTGCTGGATCTGTGATGCTGCTGTTCCTCATGGTGTCGCAGATCTCCTGCACAGTTTCCCTCTCCCTCATCATGTAGCGGAAGTATTGTTTCTTGAAGGGAACGAACTGCCCGATGCAACACAAATGCACAACATCCAAAACAAACAAGTTCAGTTTATGAGCTTTAAAACACAATTACGGCCAACTACAAGAGACACACTAATCCATTAAGACATAGGAACTTGCTTAAAAAAGGCATTTCTCCAGAAACTACACACTTAACCTGCTTGTGTTACTTAACTTCAATATTACCCCCACACTCACTTGCTCTTAATATGTAACTTAATGTAATTCTGTGGTTTGTTTCACCTTTCTGTCCTGGATGATGTTCCACCAGTGATTGCAGACATGGCTGACACTGCGGTAGAGGTCCTGGGCAGGGACGAGGCACAGTATTTGCCTCAGCACCTCATCAGGAAGATCATCCATGCAGCCCTGCGGGTCAAGCAAGACCTTCCTGCTACCCAGGAGCCCATAGTGGGCGTCAGGCAGGGCCTCCACTTCGTCTTCCACGTGATGAAGGTCACCGTTACGTCGGTCAAATTCATCATCATCTCCAAACATCTCGGCTGTGATTCCCTCAAGATGATCCACAGCGTTGTCCTCCTCCTTTTCCACCAACTCTGAAGCTGAAAGACTTCCATTGCCAACCTCCTCCTCGTCTTCAGGGTCATCTGCCAGTGAGGCAGCTAACAGGCTGACATCATCGTCGTCGTTATCATCATCATCCTCCTCCTCCTCTTTCATAACCCCCTGCTCTTTATCAGAAAAAAGCTTTCCTCTGGGTCCATTTGTTCGTGTGGACGAGCCGGGCTGGGAGGATTTGTTCGGACTGGAACTGATGACTCCTGTCACAGAGAAGAAGTTGTTGATGCTCTTCTGTTGCCCGGAGGGACTTCCTGAGGCAGATGCTGACGGTGAGAGAGAGAAAGAACAAAGATTTAATCTTTAGGACTTTCCAACGTAAGGCAGGTGAAGACAAAGAACCAGGGGCAAGGGAGGAAGAAAAAAAAAAAAAAAAAAAACATTCTCCCCCTTATTTTTCAAAGTGATTTGAGTACACTGTTGTCAAAGTGTTCGGCGCAGACGTTATAGAGCAGATTACCACACTTCTGGCGTTTGGTGGGCGTCCTGGGGTTAAGGCCCCGGTCGGAGCTGCGAGTGACCGGCCGGTGGTTGACGGTGTGGGGTTGGGCGAGGCTGTTAGTGCCCTCTGCACTTTGCCCCAGGTCGTCACACTCCCCTGCATTCAGGTGCCTCCTTTTGGCCTTTCCTACGAAACAACAGCAAACACTCAGTCAAGTCAGCACGACACAACCCACTGGATAAGGATTGTCCTCGTGCAATGCAAGCCATTCTCCAATCTTCCTATCTGACAGTTATTGGTCACAGCTCAATCTAAAGCGCTCAGGATAGCCAAACAGGCTAGTTCTGTACATTAGCATTGGCTCTCCCTTCTGAACTTTTTAGGAAAGTAAAATCCACTACAACCCTATCAATTAAGTCTGAATATCAGGAGTCCTGTTTCGTTATGTGGTACCACATACTTTTGCACCCTAAAAAGTTATCAAGGAAAGCGCAGTTTCATGTCAAGGCTATAGCAAACAGTCTACGTTTAGCTAGTTATTGGTACATGTATTCAATTCAAGTACCAATATCGTTCTGACTTTACCGAACACAGTAATCTATGACAACGGGAAAGTGGGGAAATGCATGGACATATTTATTGTTCTCCTTTTTTCTGGCGGTTTGTTCAGTGAGTTAGTCACTAACTTCAGAACTTACCCTTTACAGACATTTCCATCTTCGTGTCCAGGGCATCCGTCTCTTAGAGACAGAACCAGGACCAGCGTTACGGGTTCACGCTTTCCTAATTAAAACTTGTTTCAGCTGTCGCTTTGCGGTGGGCACGCGAAGCTAACGCGTAATAAACCCGAGTAAATAACTAGGTTAGCGCTAGCATACCAAGCTAACACTGCTGTTCAGAAACTCTCATTCCGTCGTAACTTGACTTGCTGTCGTCCACGTCCACTGTTCTCGTGTTTCTGCCAATGCGAAAAAACTTCGGAGTTAGCAGGCTAAGTTAGCCAGCGTGTCTCCAGTGTTTATGTTGTTCACGAAGCCACGCTATTTGAAGGCGTTCGCGGGGTTGCGCACGCACGCCGAAAGCTGCGTGCGTGCGCACCTCAGGGGAGCGCGCGCGCACAGCGTGAAGCACAATTTACAGAAAATACCAGACATGTGAGTGATTCCTCGTATGGAGTACGGCTAAAACACGATACAAACTTATTTGTGCGGCTCACTAGTAATAATAAATAATATAAAGTATGTTTTTTTTAATATGTTTGTGTTATCAATGTTTGATTAGACCCGGTAACTGAGCATTATGATATGATTTGTCTGAAATTGATATGAAACACGTCATCAGCAGATATGTTCTCCACATGTAATAATGTGTCTATAAATGTGTTCATTATTTTAAAAATGAAAGAGACATATAGGCCTCCTTATTGTGGGGGAGTCACAATTCTCAAAAGAGCATTATAAAGCTATTTATTTATGGGGCCGAGTCACTACCACTCCTAAGCTCAGGCACACATAGCAAGTACTTTCCCTTCTATCAATTCTTCAGTCGGTGCTGAAGTCAGTGTGAGACACAAATGACGATTAGGAAAGGCAAAGATAGTATCACATTTATTCATTGGTCAGTAATCTCTAGTCGCGAGGGCGAGTACAGCATCAATGTCTTGTTAATTCCATCTCTAGCATTAATTATTTAATATTATTCAGTTACTGCCCCTATTGTGACAGCATCTGTTGTACATTTACCCCCCATTTTGTTAGTGCATCAAACAAATACTACGTGTAACAATTATCACAACACTTGGGTTATTTTGTAACGAACACTACTTCCTCTAAACTGAGGGTTTCTTCAGTTCTCAGGATGCTTTTGGAACCAACAAAAAAAAGGGGAATAAGTATGCATGCTTCAAGGTCTCCATGAGAATAAGAAGCACGCACCAAATTAAATGATCTCCAGCAATAGCAGTTCTTACAGGAAAAGTGTTAGGACAATTGGTTCATCACATCAAGGCGACAAAACAGCACGTTGGGAATGTTTTTCTGATCACTCGATACAAATTGTGTGTCATCAAACTACATTTATAAAAAAGCTGGAAATGATTAGTCTTTCGAGACGAAAAGCTGGAACGTATTCCGTGTTAAGTGTGCAAACAATTAAACAATTGGCCCCAACAGAGCATGTTTCAGTGTGTTTGGTTGTACCTCCGTGGGCAGGTACATGTAAACACAGCTCCTTCATAGGTTCACTTCCCATATCCAAGGCTTCTTCCAGACTTCCATTTCACAATTACTTTTATTTGGCTGGTATGTTTAAAACACACACAGTTGTAATGGCATCTTCCATCTTTCATTTTTCTCTATGGATGGCCAAAATAAATCATAGAAACAGATGTTAAAATGCATGGTTACATGGCATATAAAACCATCCAAAATTTCTTATTATAATTCTTTTCCAATACATAATGTCCACTCCCGTGTAGTGAGCCCTATGTAACCGAAAGGAGCATTTCTTCTCTTATACTGAACGCTTCCCTTCACTGCTTCAAGACGGGAAGCTCCCTCGGCTTAAAGAAGGCCTGAACCATCCCCATGGCAAAGATGTACACTTTGGTGTCCACTATAGTTTTTTCTTTCTTCAGCAGATCTGCCAGATTAAAAAAGAAAGAAAGAAAGTATAAGTCAGAGTGTTTGTCCCGATAGAATGCCTCGCTCTCGTAATAACGGCACCACATTGGGGGACAAAAACAATCTGAAGCCTCACCATCTATTTGCACTTGGAATTCATCAAGCGGGAGGAGAATGACTTCGACAAATTCTGCAAAGAGAGAACACAGGCTTAGTTTCCTATGTGAGAGAAAAAATAGGATTTCTGATATAATAAAAAGGAAAATAACTCACCTCCATCACCTGTAAGAAAGAGCAAAAGAGAATGTAATTATAAAAACAGGTTTCCTTTCATTTTACAGGCAATCCACTGTTGCACGTGAGGTTATGGGTCAGTGCTCTCATTTCCTTCATAGCCAGGAGAATGTAATAACGGCGAGTAAATATAAAGAGTAAATGTGTGATTAGACAAGAGAGCAGGGGGTGCGTGAATGGATCCGAATAGTCTTCTTACCGAGCTGTTGCATTGGGTTGATATTCTCCCCCTCGTCTCCGTTGATGTTGACCAGGACCATCTGGGTGGTGCAGTTAGACAGACCGGGGTCCAGACAGGTCACTGAGATCAAGACATTAATGTTACTATTTGCATTGTTTGGTCCATAAACAAATCAAATTTTAAAAAAGAGCAAAAAAAAGAGCATTGAACTTCATGAACCTCTCTGACACACACACACACACACACACACACAGGAGATAAGATGCAGTTGAGAGAGGCTGCCTGTGCAACTACGGGCTCAGTGTGAGGATACCTGGAGTGATTCCCACTACTTCGCCTTTGTAGCCGGTTTCTTCTTTTAGCTCCCTCAATGCAGCCGCCTCCGCACTTTCCCCCTCATCTATCAACCCTAAGCACAGACACAAAAAAAGTTTAAAAAAAACATTAAAATTACATGAAACATATAACAGCCTCTGCCAAAACATCGAAAAGTCTCGGAGTCTGAGAAACATGAAAACGTTAGATATCTAAATTTTAAGGATTCTTCAAATCAGTTCCGACCTGCAGGAAACTCCAGAGTGTGACATCCCATGGGTGGACGAAACTGCTTCACCATCACCACGGAGTCCTTGTGGAGCGTCCGCTTCAGCAGGGCGATAATCCCAACAGCTACAGAAGAAGTGTGTTAAAGCCCGGGAGACTCAATGCAAACTCAATTGAACAGGTAAAACAGTAAATATAAACATATTGTTGAATGACTCTAGAAAAATATGAAAGGCTAAAAGTGTACTTGCCTAAATATAACCTGCATAGACGCTATATGTTGCTATATGTTGTATAATCCTTCCTGTATTATGGGTATTGTATATTCTATCCTATGTAGGATCCATGAGCTCAAATTACCTTATAAGACAACAAACCTCCTGTAGTCGACTTTAGAGACAAAATGAATAATGTAGGTATGACGCGTGAAGCTGAGAGGAGTAACTGTGTTTGTGAAGTATATTTTCATTTTGTGTGTGTGTGTGTGTGTGTTTATATATATATATATATATATAATTTTTTGTGTGTGTTCTGTTTATTTAATTTATTACATTTGGTGTCTGTAAAGTGTGTGGCACTGCTAGTTTTTACAACAAATTTCCCTTTGGGGATTAAAAAATTATATATCTATCCATCTATCGCTATGAGCTCCAACACAGGAGGAGAAGATTCAGATTTTCCCAGCTCCTAAGGGCTGGGAAAAGTCTCCCAGCTTTAGAGATTGGATGACGTTTCTGCTATAAGATGACATGAATTTTTACTAGCTCTCTGAGGCTCGATGTAAACCATTATTTAGCAGGCCGGACTTAAAAAGCTCCTTATTCTTCAGAGGCTAGAGCTTGACTAGGGGACATCTTATTTAGAAAACCCCAGAACCCTTAGACACTATCAGGAGACTAAGATTTTACGAGCTCTCCTCCCCGGAGCAGGAGCTTCGTTTACGTTACAATACATAAAACACACACAGAGACACTCACCGTCTGCTTCTGTGTTTGTTTGCCTCGTTGTTCTTTTCACCGTCTCCCAGACTCTGGTAGATGAAAAACAAAGGGGGTGGATAAACTGTAAGTGTGGGTACATGCGTGTGTGCATCGTGGCAGTCAAAACGACAGAACAGTACCTGGTGCTTCCAGCACGGTCCACGTATGTGGTCGTCTCCAGCTTCACCCATTTCCCTGCTGCAAGGAGCTGCAACACACACACACACACACACACACACACACACACACACACACAGTCAACACACTGAGCCAAGGCGGTTCAAAGCAGCAACGAAACGACCAGCAACACATCTAAACTGCTCGGTAAAGGAACAACGTACAGTAGAAGCAGCTACTCTGCTGATCTTACAGAAAAGCATGCGTGTTATATCATGAATGGGTAGTTTCTGCAAATATGCAAGCAAAAAAACCCCAAAAAACACATACATTAGACATTTAGTCTTGTGTTAGGATGAACTCATCATTTAGGATACTCAGATCACAATAAATAACCAGATCTACATAAAGGAGGAGGGGGTTGGGTTGTATAAATAAAAAAGTGTCTGGTCTGTACTTGAAAAAGAAAAATGGAGATTTAACCATTTTACTCATTGGCATTAACTTTGGCAAATACTATGGACTTAATCAGGTGAAGAAATGACCACGGGGAGCATTTCAAAGGCTACAAACGGGTCCTCGGCCTTGACTTGCCTCTTCCTTCACTATGTGAGGAGCAGTGGTTGCTTTGGGCTCCTCGAAGTTGCTCATCTTCACGATACGGACGACTGAAAGACGGGGAGGAAGGTGGAGTCAGGAAGCTTCAGTCTAAAAGTGGAGACAGTTCGCTTCAAGGAAAGCTGGAAAACAACACAGAGCTTTAACCACCGTATCACGACTAAAAGGACGAGCTAGCTAGCTAATGTCCAACGTCTCTGGTCATGAGTCGCTTAATTAACGTTATCTGCTACGAGTCAGGCAACCCCGTGTCCAACCCCTGCATTAGCTACGGTTTCATTTCTTTCTGTTTTTTGTTTTATTTAGCGTTTTACTACATTCGTTTATTTCTTTATTTAACGCTTGCCGGCTGCTTTACACTTGGCGGTTCCTACTGGGGCTCGGAGCTCGTGAAATTTAAACTTTGTACAATCATTTAACGTGAACAAAGCTAAACTAAACTCACGTGAACCGCTGCTGCAGCAGTAGTAGTAGTAGTACAGATGGGAAAGAAGCAGCGATGAGTCACTCTGCCACCACTTCCGGGTACCGCAAACGTTCAATTTTATCCTTCAATGTGATGGAAGACTTATATGTAAAAGTTCATGTTTCAGGAAATACTAGCTAACGTTGTTTCACTTCTACACATTTAAATCAAAGATCCAACAGCATCAGAATCACAAACTTTTTATTGCCACGTGAGTAATTTGTCCTGGCGGAAGGTGCATCACAACACAACAACAACAACAACAACAGACAACAGCAGCAACAACAGAGAACATGCTAATGAACGCAATGGGTTGGTGGTAATGCAAGATGTTGTAATGATTTACAACGAATGAATTAATCCGGTTAGTTAACAGCAAGTAAAAGCAAGTTCACCAGTATCCAAATATACTGATTATTATGCTGATATTAATTATGTCATATTTTAAATAATATAGCTGTATGAACTGTGCGAATGAAAAGTTGCGTTATTGATCTTCTTACTTAAATAAACGATCTATGTTGCAAGTCAGCGGGTTTTTTACGTGTGCATCGGGAAAAGGCTTCCCCGTCTGTAAACACACATGTATCACACAATTCGAGCAACAGCGTTGACTGTTGACCAATCGTATTTTCAATAGATATAATATACAGATACAGCACGAATTACATTTGTTCATTTTGAGTGCGGTATTGTCTCATAATATCAAGTCGTTAAATGAAAATGCGGCCCAGACATTTTCCAAAACATCCCGAGGTCGGAAGATATTTACCAATGGACTCTTTTCCGTGACAGGATATTGCAGCATGAAGAAGGAGCAAGTTGTCAACTGTCAGTTTTCGGTTTGGTATCCGATATTCAAGCAACACACGATTAAAAGGTAGACAGCAGATGTTTGTACTAAAATTCCAATAATTATTTTCATCGTTGATGCTGTAAAACGAACAGCTAACGTTAGCTCCCAAACAGGAGCAAAAAACAGCTAATAGCTTCGATCTTTATTTCTTACCATCTTCACATGTATCATGTGTATCGTTGTGTTTGAATCATGATTCTTTCCTGCTTTCTCCTTCATTTCAACTCCATATGTCTGTTGTTTGTTATGTATTGTATTGTTTACATGTACTCATCTGTGATGTAATGCTTCTTTTTTCTTCCAGTCTGATTCTTCCACTGCCTCAGAATGTAATAGAGTACTTACTGGATGATGGCACACTGGTAGTTTCTGGGAGGTATGAGGCTGCCGACACACACACACACACACACACACACACACACACACACACACACACACACACACACACACACACACGCACACTATTCAAATTGCCATTGTTGCAGTGAATGTGAAAACACCATGCTGTGGTCGAGAAGCATCAAGAGTAAGATGCTTTTGTTTGTCTTCTGCAGTGGACAAGTGCTGCTACAGACTGACCCTGTTCTTATGGTCACATCACTTCCTTTCACACCACATATGTCCGACATCTGAAATGTGCATTTTGATCCTCAAATCTGTTTTGTCCCCGATGCAGCTGCCAAACTGACTAATACCCATCTCCTGTTTCTCTTCCCTTCAGTGACCATAACACACAGCAGACACACACTAACAACAGCGACTCTGACACAGAGGAAGACGTTCAGGTACGAAAAACAGAGACTTTGTGGTTGGTTGCCTGCTCGTAGGTCCTCTTATTGTGTTGCATTTCCAGGAAAGGAAACAAGTCTTGTTCTCATTTTAAAAAATGCATAAAGCAATGCACAAATGGAAAGATATCCTCCAACTTAGATATATGGAGAAAGGCCTTAGACCTCTGCTTTAATCTGAGAAGTATTTAACATAAACTAGTTATTTGTGACTGATTTGTTAAATTCCTTAAAGGGCCAAGGTCTGAAACCATAACAGAGTGCTGAAACCAGAGTTATTCACACTGATACTTGCGATACATACGTGAATAATGCATCCACACACGAATGTTGTGAAGTTTTTGAGGTCTGTTTTCATGAGCTTTCATCAGAGGGCATTGTCATCATAATATATCCATTAATCACCTGCCTTGTTACATTACTTGTAGCTCCAACACACAGTTAAACCAAACTGTAGTTTAATGTCAACATTTACCCTGAAACCTTTTTTCTTGTTCTCTGCCTCCCTCTAGTGGTCAGATGATGAGACAACATCCACTGTCACAGTGAGTACAGTTACTGCGTCTCATCAAAAATGTCCATTTTCATCAGGCCTAACAAACCCGTCGAGTTTCTTGCCCACCTGATAAAACATTTACCGTCTGAAATCTGCATTTATATGAGCTTAAAGTGTTTCTGTTTCACCCCATGCATACCATTTGATAATGCATTTGTATGACTGCTATGTGATGATGTGGCTTTGTGTGTGTGTGTGTGTGTGTGTGTGTGTGTGTGTGTGTGTGTGTGTGTGTGTGTGTGTGTGTGTGTGTGTGTGTGTGTGATAGGCTCCTGAGTTCCCAGAATTCACTGCTAAGGTGGTGGAGGCCATAAACGCCCTGGGTGGGCGCGTCTTTCCCAAACTCAACTGGAGTGCTCCACGGGTAAAATACTGCATGCAGCTGCTTTAAAGGAAAACTTTACCCACAAAGTGACCTTCACCATATATCAGGGACTCACCTCTGCGTTGCCTTGAGTTCTTAATGAAAACCTCCCCGCGAACAGAATAAGTGGGGCAGCAAAACTATATCAAAACATCTGTTTACAAACTCACACACATTGCTATGCTGTTGGTAAATGTGCCCCCCTGTATGAAGTCAATTCATCAGGTTGTTAACACATTTAACATCAGCAAAACTATGTGTGAGTGTTCGTTAACAGATGATTTGATAAAGATGTTCTATCTTATTTACTTTCATTCATCAATGCTCCCGGTTAAAACCATGGAGGATTGAGTAAAAAAAGATTTCCTCAAGAATTCATAGTTGAGTAATTCAAATACAAATGGCAAATGTCTAAATGAAGTATTCTTTAAATGAAAAACTAATTGAGAAGAAATGAATCAACTGGAAAGGTGTATCAACATGACCCGTTTTTATTATTATATTAGCATAATTAAATCATGTGTTGGCTATTGTTAAAGAATTGTGTGTGCGTATGTGCGTCTCTTCCAGGATGCTAACTGGATCGCTCTGAACAGTTCCCTGCAGTGTGACAGCCTCAGCGATATATTTCTGCTCTTCAAAAGTTCCGACTTCATCACCCACGACCTCACCCAGCCGTAAGCTTCACCATCCAGCAGCATCGTCGCACACCTATTGAACATTAAGATGTGTCGTCGTCTCCCAAACCCCCCCCCCCAAAAAAACCCAGGTTTGATTGTTTGGCTTGCCGATTTCAGTCTGCAGGAAAAAACAAGTGGCAGCTGCAGAAATTGCTGTGATGCAGATTTATACCTCCCGACTCTCAGCTCTGCGTGACAAACATTTACTGCAGCCAGTGATTTACTGCAGCGCACAGCCTCGGGGGAACTGTGTGTGTGTGTGTGTGTGTGTGTGTGTGTGTGTGAGTGTGAGTGTGAGAGAGAGATTAGAGAAAGCAATGTGATATATGCTTGTTTGTTGGGAGTATTTTTTCTCCACTTCTCTCATGAAGGTCTTGGGATCAACAGCCAGGCTGGAGTCACATCCCTCTGATGCTACAGAACATGCGTTGTCGTTTTGTTTCATGTTCTTTTATCTGTTGAACGGTCGTAACCGTCATTCATTTCCTTTTGCAGATTCCATCTATGTAGTGACCAGGACTCCCCAGATCCAGTGGTAAACTACGAGGTAGTTGTTAACTAAATACTACTTTCACTAGCGTTGTGTTTTGTTTTTGCTTTGAAAAAAATTCAGTATGTACTTTTTTTTGGCCATTTTTATTTAATTGTTAATTTGTCCCCTGTGCCCAGCTGGTCCTGAGAAAGTGGAGCGAGTTGATTCCTGGCGGAGAGTTTCGCTGCTTCGTCAAAGAAAACAAACTGATCGGTAATAACCGACTCACACCCAAACAATCTGATGATTACAGACGCCGTTAAACTACTCAGCAATCAATTGAAATCAGCTGCTACATTCTAGTGATGCGTCCATGTTAATGCACCACTTAGATTCCATTTAGAGTATAAATGTGTAACGAGTGCTTTGACATGGAGTACATATATTTTGATGCTCATACGTTTGTGCATCAGCTTGAGTACCATTTTAAATGCAGTGTTTTTACTTTTTTTACTAATGTCTGAGTTCTTCCTTTTCAACTAAAAACGACCGTCGTCACTTCTCCATTGTGTTTCGTGCCATGAGCCGCTGAGATGTGCCTCTCCATCGTCACAGTGGTGAAGTGACGTTTGTGTGTCTGTTCCCAGCCATCTCCCAGAGAGACTACACTCAGTATTACCAGCACCTCCTGAAGCAGGAGGAGCACATCCTTCACGCCGTACAGGAGTTCTTCAGCCAGCACATCCAGTACAAGCTCCTGGACGAAGACTGTGAGCATTCACGTCCTTTTCTTTGTTGTCTTACTTGCGCCACGCCTCCCTCAGCTCTCCTCAGGACAGACAGATTGCTTTCTTTTTTTTAAGTCATTAAATATTTACTCTTGTAAATGGGATATTCGGACAGGAGGAAAATGCAGGAGAAAATTGATCACATAACATTTAATTCCAGGGTGAAAAGTTTAACTTATAAATAGTTTACTATATATGTGTGTGTGTGTGTGTGTGTGTGTGTGTGTGTGTGTGTGTGTGTGTGTGTGTGTGTGTGTGTGTGTGTATGTATATGTAAATGTTCAATGAATGTGTATTTAGTTGTTTACTCTGTTGCTTTTGTCTGATTTACAGTTGTGTTTGATGTCTACAGAGACAGCCAGGTAAGCTCACTGAGTTTGGATATGGGCAATTCAAAAAATAAAAAATTGCAGACTGAGTGACACTTATGCATTGTGTGTGTGTGTGTGTGTGTGTGTGTGTGTGTGTGTGTTGCAGGGGAGAGTGTGGCTGATAGACGTGAACCCGTTCGGGGAGGTAACGGACTCGCTGCTGTTCAGCTGGGAGGAGCTGACGTCTGGTGGGGAAATCGCCCAGCAGCAGGTCAGCCTTCATGACACACGTGGTCTATTAAAAAAAGTACAAAAGAGGTCCTTCAATACAGAAAGACTGTTTTGTGGCAACTGTGTGGTTTCTCTGTGCGTGCAGGAAGGCCCGGCGTTTCGCTGCACCACCAGCGAGGTGACGGTGCAGCCCAGTCCCTGTCTGAGCTACAGGATCCCGCGGGACTTTGTCGACCTCTCCAGCGGAGAGGACGCCTACAAACTCATCGACTTCCTGAAACTGGTGAGATGTTGTTCCAGAACCAGACGGCTCTGAGGAGTTCAGCCGACACGGAAGTCATCAAACTTCAAGATTCAAGATGTTTTTATTGTCAAATGCACAGATAACTGACAGTTACTCTATACAATAAAAAGCTTATTTTTCTCGGTCCTCCTAAAACAGAATTACAATAAAAATAAGGTACAAAATATAAAAGATCAGTATTGCACAACATACTTGCATTCTTCCTAAAGTCCAGCAGGGGGCGACTCTTTTGGCTGCGGTGTTTAACCAGTGTTTTCTAAATAAGGGTTCTAGTAATCCTGCAAGGGGTACGTGAGATTTAAAGAAAAGAAAATATCAGTCATTAATTACCAGATTATGTTTAATAAAAAATCTAATGTAATCACGTTCATGATAAAAAAAATTTTTTTTTTTTTAAAGTTTGAAATCCTAAATTTGTATTCCCTTGTGTGAATCTACACTCCGGATTTGTTATGAAATTGGGAAACTGGGACTGTCCTGGAAGTCTGATCTCCTCTCCTGTTCTGTCTCCTCTCTGAACAGAAGAAAAGCCAACAGGAAGATTCTGAGGAGGAAGAGGAGGAGAACGCTCCACAGTGACACCGTGTACCTGGAGCCCCAAGAGCTGCCGCTCGCCTCGCCGGCCCTCCTCATGACGTTCCCCGCACGCAGTGACTCTTTCACCCTCTGGCCCCGGTTCCTCCTCACGTTCCTCCGTGTCCCCCGAGGTTCCTCCAGCATTTCGCCCCCACGTTGAATTAGCAGCTCCTGCTCCCTGAGGGTTAATTTTCTGTCGGGTTGCCTCTCTGCCTCTGACGGCATCTTGCTGATCGTAATCTGTTCGGGGAGACGGGGGAGGAGAGGAGCGAAGAGGAGAGGAGAGGATAGGCGAGGAGAGGAGAGGAAAGGAAAGGAGGTGAAGGGAGGGAAGAGGAAAGGAGAGGAGGGGAGGGCAGGGGAGGAGAGAGGCCTCTGCAGTTAGTGGTTTATTTCTGTGTTGAGGGGGGGAATAAATTTGTTTCTTTTAGAGGGAAAACATTTTAAGCGGATGTCTTCACATACACACACACACTGTAAAGAATGCCTGCTTTTATACTTTAAAATATGTTTAACAAAATAGTTCATGTATCTTCACAGCTGCCCATATAGCACCCTCGGATTATACAATAAATAAAGAGTCTGTGTGCACATTTTCCCGTGTATGTGTACGTTTATCAGGCTGCGACAGACTTCTTCATTTAACACTGAAGCTGTTCATCACAGAGTCACCTTTCATTTCATGTTCTTCTTTCTCCCCCCAGGATCTCTCCCACTCCATCCCCCCACTACCTCATACACACCAATTTCCATCCGAGTAGTTTTGACACGCTCATTGCTCCGAGCTGCTCCGGGCACTCTTTTCAAGCCCTGTTTTTCCCTTCCCATCATGCATCACTGTAGACTGTTGCTCCTAAAAAATAAAAAAAAAACACCAATAAACTTCTTGTCGTGCAGTGGCTCGGCTGTCAAGTCCAGTGGGTGCTGTAAACTAGCACATTAGAAATTGATTGTGCCTTTTTTTTCTCTCCACGCAACAGCTCTCATTACGCCGGGAGCCAAATGAGCTCTGCATGCACGGAGCAGGGCAGTTCATTTTGAGTTTTATTTTTACTTTCCTTCGCTGGATTGATTGAGCAATTACAGGGAGATGGAAAGAGCTGATGTGATGAGAGTTACAGCTCCCCGGGTGAAGGTCTGTGGGCGGGAAACGGTGCACGGGGCACATATTGTGGGGGTTGTTGCACGTCATCCTCTTTTTTCATGAAATTGTGCTGTAAACAAACCAGCCACACCTGTGGTGATGCTGGAGGAGCGTCAGTGTCTGGACCAGTGAATGAAAGATTAGCCAATGACCAACTCCAGAGATTGATGCAAAGCATATTTGGTTTTCCAGAAAAGATGCTTAAGCAAGTTTATGCGGTTCCCCTCGCTGGATTAATAACTGTGTCAGACTGTGCCTAATAAACTGGCACCTGAGTGTGTTTTTGTGTAACTTAAAGCTCACTAACCTATATTTTGCACAAACGGATCAAATGACCACCTGTGCCAAAGCCCCAGAGAACCTGAGTGGGCGGCCCTGGGGGGGTCAGTGAAGAGCGGGATCGTCCTTCAATCAGAGGATCGGTGGTTCGATCCCCGGATCCGCCAACCCATGTGCAAGACATTTAACCCCAAAACTGCTCCTGTAGCTGTGCCTTCGGTGTATGAATGTGTGTGTTAGTTACTCCTGATGGGCAGGTCGACAACTGACACTGAGCACCGTGCTGATGGAATACTAGTCGCCTGGTGGACACAAAATGATGTTGTTGCATGCGTAGCCGCTCGATATGTGTATCGCGACATATTCTCCGTTATAATATGTAATATATAAGTAATGTAATATAAGTGTCGGAGATGAGAGGAAAACGCAAAACATTATTTAAAAAAGGGCTGATACAAGCTACAAGGGTATTAAAATAGCCATTTCTGGTAATTCAACAAGTTTCGATGATTTACTCCTCTGTGAAACAAACACACACACACACACACACACACACACATAGCAGGCGGTTTGACATACTTGACGTAAGAGAAGCACCTATGGGCTCACGGCTGTGACCTGAGCAGCATCTGGATGAACTGATGTGATGATATTGGTTCCCTTCTGAGATCAAGTGTCCAAATCAACAATATATCTCATGTACTTCAAAAGAGGAGGGGGAGCCGAGTCGTTGTGACACATTTTAGTGCTTTTCGTCCAGCTGGTGAGATTATGATCCACTCAAATGTACAGCCAGTGATTAAGCTGTCATCGGGGAGCCTTCGCCTGCCTCCACCTTCATCCTCTTTTTCTTTCTTTTTCTTTTGCAAAACATCTCTCCGATGCCTCCCTCCTTCCTTTGCAGCCGGGGTAATCTCTTTCCATCAAGGGGAGGGAGGTCAAATTTGCTGACATAGAGTAAATGGTGAAGGGGAGGGAGGGAGAAGGGGGGAGAGAGAGAGATTTGTGGGGAGAGGGGGGGGGAGAGTTTTCCTTGGCTGCTGCTGAGGAAGAGCTGCAGTAGTTTGCAGACGGAATACTCATGAGCAACTAAGGCTGCAACATATTGTCCTCTCCCTCCCCCCATCTCTGTCTCCCCGTCTCTCTCTCCCTGTGTGTGTGTGTGTGTGTTTTTGTGTGTGTGTGTGTGTGTGTGTGTGTGTGTGTGTGTGTGTCCGCGCGCGTGCGTGCGTGTGTGTGTGTGTGTGTGTGTGTGTGGCAGTAACCCGGCCTGAGCTGACCTCAGCGCCTGCAGCTGTCAGGGTCTGGTGGGGGTGGGGATCAGTGCGCCTCTGCAAACGGACGCTGTAGTAATCCAGGTGTTATGCGGCCCGGTTAAACCCAGGTGAACGTGCAGCAGCAGCCGGGGTTGTCACCGCTGATCTCTCCGCGCGGTCGCGCCGACGCCTCGAGGGGAAATCCCAAACGGTGACGGGCGCACGCTGGTTGTTGTCAGCAAGTTGGTGCATTGCGAATTTAGCGCTGCCGAGCCCGGACCGGACCCGCACACGCACACACACGCACGCACGCACCCACACGCACGCGCGGACACACACACACGCACACACGCACACACACACACACACACACACACACCCCTCTCTCTTCCTCTCTGTCGGACAGCATGCGTGAGCGCATCCCGTCAGCTCCCTGTTACCGAAAACAACCCGCGCTGCCACAATAAAGCTCGAAATTAGGGCGATTATACAGTTATCAATTTGGCGGTAATTTGGCGGCGAGAGTTTTTTAATGCATAAAACATGTTAATGTCAAGGTGGAGGCTTGAACAAGTGCCGACGGTGCAGCAATTAACGCCATTTAGACAATTGTGGCAGGTACGCGGTCAAGATGGACCAGCGTAACCAGCGCCATACAGGAAATTGGGTCATTTTGACTTCAAAGTAAAAGCCCAGGAGAAAATAATTGTTTTAGATATTGGTGAAATTGATAATTAGACATGCCGTTAAATTGTTGGATTACATGAGGAAAGCTCCATCCTCAAACTGATATATGTTGCGGTTCTACTACGCTTTTAATGTGATGTATTGTGTAGTCATTCTCTTTCTTCCTTTTTATTATACAGATTAATTCATATATTCTATGCACGTCACCTACTAGTTATGCTATTAATTGTGTTTATTAAGTTAATGATGTGCATTAAGCTCGTAGAACTGGGTATGATGATGTTGATACAGATTTTATATTGTTGGTTCTCCTACTGGTAATAATAGTAATTATGATGATAAGTACTATTAACACAACAACAATAATAAATAATAACAAGTGGCAATATCATTATTATTTGTCAGAACATCCTAACAAACAAAATAAATACCTGAATGGCTTTGGTCCTCCGTTACGTAAATAACAGGCTTTTATTTTGAAAGTCCCGACGCGACGCGTTGTTATCTCCTCGTGAACTTGACAGCCGCTGTCCAGGCGGCCGGAGATGAGGAGAGGGAGGAGGGAGCGCGCGAGGAGGAGGAGGAGGAGGAGGAGGAGGGAGGCAGCAGGGACGCGGCAACCTGCAGGAGGACTCACATGGTCCTGCTGCAGCAGAGGAGCACAGACCGCCGGGACTCTCCAAAACCTCTTACGCTCAGCTCGGCTTCATTCTTCTTTATTCCAGACCCTCCCTCCGTTTCTATTTTCTTTTCCTTTTTTTCTTCTTTTCCTCGCATCCCGCAGCCCGGTGTCGGTCGGACTTGGTCCGGTTGGAAGCAGCTATGGCTCGGGAGAACGGAGTCTCCGGCAGAGGAGAGACGTGGAAAAAACAGGTGGACGACATCAAGAAGACTTTTGATTTCAAAGAAGTCCTCGGCACGTGAGTTGACTAACTTCTCCTCTGGTGGTTACCGGCAGTGCTCCCTCCGGTATTCAGGGTCCATGTGGGGCTCCGGACCCTAACAGTGACCGATGAGCTCACCATGCGGACCCGAAACCAGCCTCAGCACTCACCTGACACTCCGACTGTGACACTCGTTCTTCTTCTGTGGTATTCATGTCGGCTTGTTGCATGTCGGCGGGGGGGTTAAACGCTTCTTTTTATTTTTTCATCGCTAATTATATTGTCTAGTTGTGCTTCGCGTGACGTTTCTGTGAGATTCCCTAGTGACGTCACAACAGTGAACTATGTCTCGGGCTTGTGTTAATTGAGCTATTACTTGTCCGCTACGTTTACCCAACTGACCAACTCGTACTTTTAGCTAGTGTGCTAAATACTCACCATACTTCAACCACTGCACCCATTAATTTGATTTAACCGTCGTAATGTCCTTATTTAGCGTCGTTGCTTCGTATTTCAACAGTTCATCTCTTACTTTAAGCTAACTGTCTGCTCTTCTAGCCACTAGCTGCTTTAAGCTAACGAACAAACATTTATCCATTACTTTCAGCTAACTAACTATTTAAACGGTATTTTTTATTATCTTTTAGCTAACTATGTGGACCATGTATCCTAACTGGTTTTCACACACCCACTGACTCAATATGTATTTTCTAATCAACACCATAATTTCCTCTCCTATGTCTATAAAATGACTTAAGTTTGCCCACAAACTCCATGAAGCGTTGCGTGTTATATGTGCAGTATAGCAACTTTATGACATAGCTCCATAATAACGTGACAATGGTTCCTGTGGTTTTAATATAGTCTCGTCTCCTGTATGTAGTGTTTATTTAGGGGCTTGGTACAATGAGTCAGGATGACTGGTGCTTCAAAGTGAGTTCACAGAGATGCAGTGGTTCATCTTTTTGGCACATGCTGTAACAGTCCTGGAGGAGATGTTCTTGTTGATGACAAAAAGGCTTCAGCAGCAGCAACGCTCTCACCGTTCCACTCACAGGCCTCTTTTTATTTCACCTGGGCCATAAAGGTGATTTATCATCTCCACCTCTATGTTAGGAGATGTCTTGTCTTTATTCTCTTCTCCCTCTTCACCCCTGCTCCATCTTCCCTCTTGTTCTCATTCAAAGAGCAAATTCCCTGACATCTAGTCCCTGTAAGCGTCTGTCTGCCCGCTTTGTTTTTCCTGCCGTGTTGGAATGAGCTGCGTCTG
>NW_027175932.1:12056903-12064403 GCF_023055335.1 Clinocottus analis | reverse complement strand
CACAGACACACACATACACACAGACACACACACACACATATATACTAACACACAAACACTGAACAGCATTTAAAAGCAGCAGAATGGCAAAGTCACTTTTTCCTCGTCATACATGCTGCAAATGAAACACTTGTTTTTGCCAGCTGTAAGGACTTTCCTCATCACTAAATGCATTTAATGTGACAGTGTGTGTGTGTGCGTGGGTGTGTGTGCGCGCGCATGTGTGTGGAGGGGGAGGGAGAGCGTCCACCTCTCTTCACAGATTGACACGTGTATCCAGACCTCTGAGTATTAATGATCATAAACTTTAGTCCATTATCGGATCAGCGCTCTATATTAAGCCTCTAGGCAAACCGCATCCAGCTTATAATATCCCCGAGCTGAAAGCCTGATGTCTCCACGCCGCTCTGTCCAAACAACTGTGTGGCCCCCTGGTGTGCTGCCGCTCGCGTATGTTCGACGCGGCCGTCTTCGGGGAGCGGTGTGGAGGAAGTTTTTATTTATTTTTTACCTCATGCTGTTCCATTAGTTACACATAAAGACACAGATATTTGTCGCACGACGCATCAACTCGTCCTGGAGTCCCACCTGCAATTTCATTGTGTCAGATCTGAAAGCAAAACGCTGTTTCCTCAGGACAGCCCTCTTTTGCCAAAATGCATCCAGAGCTGGAGATGCTGTGCCGAGACCACGAACACCGTCACAAAAGAGCTTTTCCAAAAGACTTTTTTTTAAGGATTTGGTTTCAGGCCTGTTTTAGCGATCGCAAAAGGGTCTCGACAACAACATCTGCTGCTGGAGAGGGAAAGCAGGGCCACGGCCTGCTGGGGGACAAATGTTGCTTGTCAAGGTGAAGTTGGCGGTTGGTGGGATGACCATGCTTTGGTGATCAAGGGCGACAGGGTGCTGCTGGGGGTCAGGAGACTCGTGGCGACCTGAGCGATGTCGCTAATTGTCTTCCTGCAGGCAGTTGGCCTCTCAAAACATCCGTTAAAGTCACCGGAAGAGATTTCGTGCTACATTTGTTACGGCTGTGCTCACAGCACCCGCTGGGTGAGTAAGTGCCTGCTCTGCTGTCCCAGAGAAGACAAATTGAACGTTTCAAATCTGAAGTATTTCTCACTCTAACTGAAAATGTTGATGCTAAATTAAAGTTCAGAGGAAAACCCTCAGTATTTATTAATTCAGAGTTTAACTGTCATCAGATTCTGCTTTAAATGATGATAAAAATGATGATAAATACATTTAAATGATGATAAATCCTGATAGTTGCAAGGAAATACTACGGGCTGTTTGTAGCCGCCGTGACGTCAGCCATTGGTTTGTGGAACGCCGTTTTAAAGCCTTGAGTTCAGCAACCTGTCGATCACAGTAAGCCAGCCCTGAAGCACACTCTGCTTTATGGTCTATTTGACTCTAAATGGGACCATAATTTACTCAAGAAGACTTGAAACTAGAGCTTGAGATCATAAACTCTTGTTCACAATGTTTAATGAGGTAACAAATCAAGTGCAAGGTCATGTTCTCTGTATTGTCTCTGGGAACTCCGGCGATTCAGTGACCCCCAGAGTGTCCATGCCATGTGAAGAACCAGCGTTTCGACCCTCATGTATCAAAGAATTGACAGAAAATGTAATGGAATAGCCGAATGACCACACAAAATGCTTTTAAAACACTATGATATATAGCTATAGTATATTTGGTGGCGAGGTTGTTGCCCTGTGAACCACGCTTAATAGGAAAGCCCCATTACAGGAATGACGCACACCCTCTTTCCTGTGAATCGAGATGCAAATGTGTGTCAGCAGGTGTTGTGGCTGCCCTCAGGGAGATGCTCTCAGGCGGCTTGTAGTTTTACTGCCGAGCTTCCAAACATTTCTCTGACGATAGAATGACTCACGCGAAGCCAGAAACACAAACGCCCTCCGTGGGCAAACCGTACCCGTCATTAGCTCAAGGGTCACACTGTGTAACACATCTGGGTCTCCTGTCGACGCTTAATTCTCAGATTCCCCCACAATTCATTTCATCGCAGCAGAGGGCAGGGCGTCATATTCTGTCGGCACAAATTGTTCAAAGCGATGAACGGAAGCAGCTTCCTGCGCTGGATAGCCACGAAGAGAAAGGGAAGACGTTTATCCATCACAAAACGTGCAAGGTCAATATTTTTTTTTCAAGAAGAGAAAATGTAATGTCTGTGATACCAGCTGACAGATGCATTGTGCCACCTCTACCTGACCAGAAAGACAAGTCAGAAAGCAGCTTAGCGTATTCTCCCTCGAGGCTCGGCTGCTTCTGACAGAGGCAGCGCAAAGTGGCAGAGGAAGAGATAACAGAGTGGAAACAAGGAATTGTTTCAGGGCGGGGAATCACATGGGAGCCTAAGGGGGTGGCCTCGGAGAGGGAGAGGGGGAGGGCGGCCTCGGGACGTCCACTAAAGGATGAATATGTTTGAAGTCATCTCCCAGTCGGCCGTCCTTTCCTTCCACCATCTGCCGTCACCAGATACTCTGAACAGCACTATGTTCCTGTTTGGAGCTTTTGTACATTTCCCTCCGAATGCAACCTGGTGGCTCATCACGTCAAAAAACAGACGGAAGCAGCAGACGATTATGATCATGGCAGTAATGATGATGATGCAGCGATGGGATCACCTGAGAAGCGTCAGCCCGGACGAGAGAGGATGTTCAGAATCCAGAGTGAATCATTCGGCAGACTGTCTCTCTCTCTCTCTCTCTCTCTCTCTCTCTCTCTCTCTCTCTCTCTCTCTCTGTCTCTCTCTCATGTGCGGTACTTTTCCTCTTTTTTTTTACCTCTTCAGCGATCACCATAATAAAATCATTTCACCACATCAACAGAAGGGGATTATGTGAAGGATCCTTGTATCGGTTTGATTGCAAGAGTCAGAACTGCCATGAGTGAAGAAGCGTGTGTGAACATGTCTGGTTGTATTTGCGTGACAAGTCTTGAGTCTTCTGTTGGCTTCAAGTGGCCAAGTCCTAGAATAAACAAAAAATGGTGCCAAGGCCTCCACAAAATGTTGCGTTGTTGTTGGATGAAATTCATCGTTTAGTAAAAATCTGAAACGTTCATACCGTAAATTCTCAAATAGTTGGCGGTAGACATTGTGCAATAGTCACACTGCAGGATGTGCGACCAAACATGTCAAAATTCTCTGACTCCAGCTTCCTAAATGTGAATATTTATGCTTTCTATTCTCCCCTATGACAGTCAATTGAATACATTTGAGTTGTGGACAAAGCAAGACATTTGAAGACGTCCTCTTTTGCTTTTAAAAACAAAAACACTTATAGACATTGTCACAATTTTCTGATATTTTCTGAACCAAACGACTAATTGATTCTTAAAAAAAACTCAACAACAATGAAAATGATCATATTTGACCCGTGTTGAAGCCTTTGTTTAAAGTCTTATTCAGCATTGTGGATCTTTCTGGGATCTTATCCCATATCGATCGGACTGCTGGGAATAATTATGGCGTAGCAGCGTGTACCCAAATAATATCTTTGCCCGTTGCCCATCAGATTGTGAATGATTGCCGCCGTTAATGGAAGCAGCGCCGCGGCAGCAGCAGCTCCACTGCGGGCCAGCACACACTCCGTCTTCTGGACAGGTAATTTAGGGCAGACGGCACGCACACAAACAAACCCACACACACACACACACACAGAAAGAGGCTGACACACACACACACAAACACGCACAGTCTCTGACATTTTCACAGAAACATTTATGTAAATAAAAAATGTTTTTTTTAATTTAAAACATACCAAACTAACATTATGTTTCTGTGAAATGGCTCATACGCTTTCTGCTCTGTTCGGCATTACACTTCACCAGAGTGACGCACTCATCTGCACCTTGGAGGCCTTTTCTGTATTATAGCAGACCTACTTTCACAGAGTCCCACTACTGTACTTGGATCAGAGAGCGTGTGTGTGTGTGTGTGTGTGTGTGTGTGGCTGTTTATCTGGTGCCGCTCAGTCCCAGTTGTTCTCACGCCGTCCTCGAGCGGATCGCAGTGCCGCACACAAACACTGAAGTGCTAAAGGTTTTGAAATGTGTGGGGCTCTGTCACCAGCGTGTGTTGTGTTTACGGTTCAGGTGTCATTTTCAGACAAATTCGGCTTCACTGTACGGTCCCAGCCAGCCGAGCTTGTTGGATTTGTGTGTGTGAGAAAAATGCTCTGTGCGTCATCCGTCTAGTCATTTGTGGGATGTCGGTGTGTTGACATCATCTTTTTTTTTCCGCCTGACCCGCCAGGAACCCCCTCGGCAAATTATATCTCTGGTACAGGTGATGTCATGTAAAAAAAACATTCCTTCGTCTAATTTTATGTTTTACATTATTTTATATCTACGCAACCATCTGGCCTTAAATTATACCTCAGGCTCCTTGGTGGTGTTCGAGAATCAATGTTCAGAAAGCAGAGTGTTGTTGGTATTTCAGCACTAACTTTGTGTTTGTGAACGCCATGCAGACATTAAAGTAGGTAAAAATAAGGCCTCAGCCAGGCAACGCATAGCTTAGTTTAGCATAGACTGGAAGAGAGCTAGCTCAAAGTAACAGTCCACTCTTAGTGCCTCTAAAACCCGCTAAAAACTAAATGTTGCATGTATAAAAACGACAAATTGTGGTATCCTGGTTCGTCAGCGGGCTGCAGCCCAAGACTCCATAAGATAGTTAGTGAAATGGAGGCGCATAAGCTCCCCGTAAAACCACAAAGTAAGGTGGCTTAGTGTGTGTGTGTTGGTTACATCATTCTTCTGTCATGACGTTCACGCCACATCGATGCTAATAGCTTCATTCAAGTAGCTGACGGCGACCCACAGTTCTTCTTGAAAGCCGGGCATGCGCGGCTGTTGCTGGATGCCATTCGCTCTCTGTAACCCCGAGGCAAGCCGCACCCTGAAGCAACCATCTGCTGTTGCATCCACACCTCCCTTGTTATGTGTAACTTGTGACTATTGTGACGTCCGCAGTTATTAAATGAAAGTTGTAATCTATTGAGGGGAGGCGAGATTAGGCCGACCTAATGGTTGTTATGCGGCGCCACAGTTCTGTTAGCACCTGTTCTCTCTCTCTCTCTCTCTCGTGTGTGTGTGTGTGTGTGTGAGTGACTGCTGCTGGGTGCGACGGTTGTATATTTTGTTATCTTTATATCTGCATGCGAGAAACAATGTAAAGTTCCTGTGAAAGTGAATACATAGTTTCACCCGAGGAAAAACAAGTGTGAGCATGTGTGCGTATCTGTCTGCGCCAATAAAACAGCCGCCACATCACAACAGCCTGTTTAAATATTTGCACGAGGCTTGTTTCTACTGATACAACCTCAATGGAGGCCATTTCATCTCGAGTCTCTGAAGCAAACATGCAGGTCTCCCGTCACGGAGAGTTGCTTGTTAATGACTAGTTTCCACGTCGGCAGGAAACAAAAGAGGCACACCTGACAGGTGAAGCCGGAGAGCCCCCTCAGTAACCCTCCCGTGCGTGTCCTCGTTGAACACTCACGCGGTTTCGTAAGGTGATGTCTCATTCTAATTCTTTAAACAGATGCCGGCGCTTGAACTAGGCCGAGCCGAAGCCGGTCGGCTAATGAGCGAGTGACCTCGGCTCCACGAATGAAAAGGCTCGACATCTCCGTTGTACATCTTGTTCCTTCTGGGGGTTTTCATGGGCATTTAGGGAACATTATATTCTTTTCAAGGACAAGATGACTGTGTCACTCTACCGACAGACGAGTCGGAGGAAGTCGCCGGCCCCGGGAGCGGCACTCCACTCTGTGAAGATAACAGGAATGGAAACGTAATGAAAAGGCTGCATCTCGGGCAAACAGAGCTGTTTACTCACAGCGTGTGATGTACATGGAGATTAAATCCTCCCCGACTCGCCAGGTGATAGACAGTGACAATGCCATGGAAACAATAAAACGGTCGAATGGGCGTTAAATCGTTATCTGCGGTCTTTTGAGTACAGAGGAACAAATGGCAATTGTTGTTGCCATCATGTGACAGCGTGGCTGTGAAAGAGTTGACGCGGTATCGCCAGAAAAAGAGCCATCGCAGCTCCGGAGGCGGATAGATGGCTAGTTAGCTAGGTGGCTCGTCCTTTTCCGGAGCGGCGGGTAATGAGGCGAAGAGACCTTGATGTTCTGCTCATCTTCTGTGAGCAGTGAAGCATAAAAGCATGGAGGAATGAGCAAGCTCAATGGCGTACATCCTGGTTAGTTAGCATGGTTAGCCTCCGCCATGCTTTCATGCTACACTGGTTACAGAAGATGAACAAAGATGTCTCTCATCTGGCGGTAGCGATCCTGCCACGTTGATCCGAATAGGAACATCTGTTGTACTCCCATCCTCGATCTGTGGGCAAGCCAGCTCAAAAGATAAATGTTTTCATAAGGCCGAGCGTGATCTCTGGTATTACCAAGGTTAAAAGACAGAAAATATCAAGACTTTAACTTGAGATGATACAGCATGACCATGCGAGCTGGAAAACCCAAAAAGTGAATTCACCAACTCCAGAATAGTGTAAATGTTGCAAAAGATATGCGTTTTGAAGGAAAGAAACATAGTAGTGTGGCTGTACTCGCTCCACACACGTGACCCCCTCCTCTCAGGCCACCAAAGAGTCTTTCTTCTCATCTGCTCACAGATCTATTCTGCTCTCCTCATCAATACTTCCACACACTCTTATTAGAGCTGGGACCTCCAGCGTGGCCTTCAGCATGTCATCGTGTCTTTTTATTTCCTTCCTTTGCAAAGGAAATGCCTCCCCCACCTCCTCTCTGTCTCTCTCTCTCCCCCACACTCCCCCCTCTCGGCCTCCATCACTCAGCATGGCTCTTGTTAGACTGACTGGGACACTGCAGTGCTTTGCTGGCAGTGTTCATGTTGCTGTCACTGCAGTCGGCCTTGTACCTCTTGCCACATCGGATGCTATTGCGGGCCATCCACTGTGTGTGTGTGTGTGTGTGTGTGTGTGTGTGTGTGTGTGTGTGTGTGTGTGTGTGTGGTTAGGGGAATCTCCAAGGTCACAGGACAGGAGATAAACTGCTGAGTCACCTACTGCTCTGTCGTCAAAACAGCTTTTTTTCTCTCGCTGCGGCAGATTATTCTCGAGTATTTTTATTGTAGATTTGGGCCGTTCTGTAACGGTACATTTCTATATTAACATTCAAAATGTACACCTCATCTATACATCCTCAGCTGGATTTCACATGGACATGGAGAGATGTTGTGCAACAGGGAGGTTGTCCTCCTTTTCTTTCTTTTTTTTCTTGTGTGTCATTTTTGTCTGAGAAACACTCATGATTCACTTGTTTCATGCTCTCACAGCTCGTTCTCCATTCACTAACGTGCACTTCCACATTTTGACTTTCAGATTGATTGACACACACAAACGCACACACACGGTCATACACAGCATGCACACATCTCTCGATTTTACACGTGGGATTACCCAGAGTCCAAGTGCAT
>NW_027175932.1:12049403-12054403 GCF_023055335.1 Clinocottus analis | reverse complement strand
GCTGGGAACACGGGGAGTTAGCGACGCGCAGATTAGATTGTGCCGGGAGGCTGTTTGTGGTCGAGCGGCGCCGGATCTTGTGAGAGATGTGTTAACGTTTTGCACTTAATACAATTACCGTGCGCCTGTAATGCCATTTTGCTCTCTCAATTTCTGTCAGTTCCAGTGTACCTGACCACTTTGTGAGACAACAGAAGGACTTTAATGGACTATCAGGCTTTGTCTGGGTCACCTGCATCGATGACTCTTGTTCAACAACCCTGTTTATGCAGGATTTTTTAATAGGTGTGAAATCATGCCAATTAGACCCAAGCTTGAGCCGTTTTCACACCACAGTTGGGTTCCTTTTATCCATCAAATAGAGATTTTCTGTTTCTGACACTGGCAATAAATGTGTTCGGCAGAGAGTCGGCGAGGTTGAAATACAGTTTGAGTAAAAGGTTTATTTGAAAGTGCGTCGTTTATAATGCTACGAGACGCGGTTTCACACACTGGAACAGCACATTCAAAATGTTCTCTATGAAGTTTGTTGTTTCTGACTCATGTGGGGGTTCTGCTTTGCTTTTTTTCTGTTTTCAAATCAAGCCTAAAGCACCACTTTCCCTCAGACCGCTCCCACAGAGCTGAGACCGCGGCTGAGGTCTCAAGCAGCTATTTAGCGAGCGAGCTAATGAGGGGCGGGGGCGTGTTTTCCTGCCGTTGAAGCAGAGTCGGGTGTGTACAGTCGGTTTTCAAGCTGAATCATTCGGCACTCGCTTTGTTTGAATCGCATCCCAGCTCATCTTGCTGCCGCGTTGCATTCTGGGCCGTCTGACCACCGTAGCCTCGTCTGCATTGTGGGTCTACGGCCCTCAAAGGAAGCGCTTGCTCTTTGACACCGAAACCTAAGGCTGCTGTTTTTCTTGGTCGCAGGCTGCTTTCAGTGAAGACGCAGAAGAATCTGATGACTGAACAACTTTTTATAATTAATGCATTTCCAGCTCATCACCGAGAAACACTGATGGCTGCTGTCAGTCTCCATGTTAAATGTGTCACTGTCACCTCGTCAGCCTATTCTAGTCCCTCTGTTCCTATCTCTGTCTTACACTGTGTGAGTGTGTGTGCCTGTGTACTTGGAGAAACACACACACACACACACACACACACACACACACACACACACTGTTGCTGCCAATGCAGTTCTCGCACGGCTCACTCACAGAGGCTGCAGAGCTCGACTGACACAGTTACACAGGTTTATACAGGAGGAAATGCAATCATTGTTGCCGCGGGTAACTGCAAGCTGGGACTGCCAGCCAGTCAACCCCCGACACACACACACACACACGGACACACACACGGACAAACACACACACACTGGCCAGTTAGTGAACTCGGCAGCCAGATGTTATACAAGCTCCTGTTCTCCAATCAAATGAGCCCCACAGGTCCTTCAGTGTGTGTCGGTGTGGTTTTGCTAGTACACACAACCACACACACACACACACACACACACACTTTCTCTCTTTCAATCATTCCCTCTCTCTCGACTGACCTTTTTCCTCATTTCAGTATATGTCAGCTTCACATTTCATTCACTTCTTCCCACCATTCAGACATCATATCAGCCTGAATGAACAGCTTGTGTGTGTGTGTGTGTGTGTGTGTGTGTGTGTGTGTGTGTGTGTGTGTGTGTATAAATCTTCTTTTCTACTGATATAATAGTCATATTGTTGCTCATAATCATTGCTAACTGGAGATCAGAGCGTGCTATTTTCCGTATTGATGGTCAACTTTGTTGAAACCGTAGCCGGTTGTGATTTTGGCTCCGAGAGCGCGATCGGCTCCGATCAGTGCTGCAGTTTACGAGAGTGCTTGAATCCGACGTTATTATAACGAGATGGATAGCAGCGGCTGTGAACACTTCTTCACAGTTCTTCTGCTTCATTGTGGATTATTTAATTATTTAATTAGCACTGAATTATTTTACACATCCTCGATTTACTGACACAATCACAGCAGGGAGCAACAAAAGCGACTGCAGCTGCAATCTTCCCACCTGTGACAGTTAATAAGCCCGCGGCTGTGAAATGTAACGCCACTGTGCGTCACGACTGGTGTGAGATGAGAGTAAAAGCTAACCAGTCGTCTCTCGGGCAATGTCAATGTTTGCATACAGCCATCACACCAATGCAGCAGTGTAACCATTTTACTGAGGAAGCAGGGTTTCTTTGTCAGGATAGTCAGTATCATCACCGAAGTGAACGTTCGTTCCTATTAGCTCACACAGTTATGCTTCTGATTTACAATATAAATCAAATCAAACGAGCCATATTGTGTTTGTTCTCTAGTGTTATAGTGGTGGGATTATTAGGATTATGGGGAGAAGAGTTTAGTGCAGATTAAGGCTGAGTTCACGTACTGTCGGTTAAGTAGAAGGCACCCTGTACACACACACACACACACACACACACACACACACACACACACACACTCACACACGGCCGCAGTCTGTGGCGGAGCAATTGAGAGGTTTTGAGCCTATGTATCCCCGTGAAGCGCTTTTTTGTCAATGGATGCTCATTCATGTGTGTACCCGTCTCTTTCTCCGTCCCTGCGGGAGATGAATGAAAAGTGTGTGTCTTTGTGTGTGCCTGTGTGTGCAAGCGAGGCAGTAGTGCAAACAGCTCGGCCCAATCACTGGTTTTGTGTGGCTTTGACGTCACCGAAACCCACAGCAGTCGTTATCAGCGCCAGCAGGTGTTTGTGTCTGTGTGTGTCTGTGTGTCTGTGTGTGTGTGTTGCGACGGCAATCTGAGTGATCTGATTGGTGTGCCGGACGGTCCACCTCAAACACCGGAGGCGACTGACAATATGATCAGTTATCTCTGTAAAAGATGCACGGAGAGTGGGGTGAGAAACGCAAAGAGAATAAGCGCAGGAGGAGGAGGGCGAAGTGAAGGTGAGAAGAGAACGAGATTCTCGCTGGGAGGCGTGAGAAAAAACACCTCAGAGGAGATCGGCGACACGCCGGTAACTGCGACGGCACTCCGGTGTCCTCGGGGCTCCTTCTCTGAAGGGCTGGAGGCCTCGCCGCACGGCAGAGCATATCGATGTAATCAAGAGCTCATTCACAACAGCCTCTGTCTGCCGGAATGAGCGCGTTGAGACGCACTTCCAGCTCAAACACACACACACACACACACACACACACACACCAAAATACACCCAAACGTAACAATGAGATTGGAAACCCGGGCTTTGGAGAGGCAGGGCAAAGGTGTGATGAAGTGCGACTGTGTGAATGGCCGCCTGATGCGAGACTCGTTTTCCATGCAGGCAGCCGCGTAGGATGGAGAGACCGAAGTACCTTCATGAATGGAGTTTTGATTGATGTGAATATAGAGTTTGATCGTGTGAAATGTTTCATCGAGAGGACGATGTTAGTAGAGCAGTATCAAAACACAGCTTTGGTGACGGTGAAACCAAACACATGTGATTGGTTAACGCTTCGTCGTTGGGGCCAGCTCAAATTCGTTTTGAGTGTCGGGCGTCAATTTATAGCTTCACGTCACCGGCTGAAAATAACTTGTGGCCTCTTGATTTGACGCTCTTCGCGTGAGCCTAGTTTCCGCTGCGCTTCAGCTAACTGTTTGTCGACCACGAGAGCCGACAGTTTCTATCTCCATAGTTTCCCTCAGGAGTTGGAAAAGGAGCGAAAAGACGAGTTGGACTTCCATTCATTACAGGACCTCAAGCGTGACTCCAAGTGAATGCCGGTGTTGCTCAGGTTGTTCCTACGGGCCTGAAAAGAGTCCTCTCGGTCAGCGTTACTGTGCATCGAGCTCTGAGGACGTCGGCTCTATTTACGGAGGGAGAACATAGACATCGACATCGGCTCAGGATGCTATAAATCCAGATTTGTGTCGGGCCGCAGGTTGCCTGAATGTTTGCACAGGCAGAGATGAGCGGCGTGGTAACAATAGAGAGATGTTTGTTTCCCCCTAATGCCACGTCAGTGATGCTGATGGCAGATCATCACAGGAGTCGACGCGCGGTTCAGGCAGATTAACTCTCAATAGGCTCATCTTCATTCATCGCCCCGTTTGTCTCCCCCGGCACACACACACACACACACACACACACACACACACACAACCACACACACTCGCTCATACAAGGACCGAGAGACCGTTTCGCCTATTATTGTCGCGGTGATTCATGATTGAGGAGCGTCCATCTTTATGATACAAGAAACCAAAAATTAGAAATGATTTCCCAACCGTGGCAGTCGTTCTAAGTGAATGAGTAAAAACGATTGCTAATGTTACACTCGGCAGATCCAATCCCGTTACTGTTGCGGTGTAATTTTCTGCTTGTTAAGATCAGGTGCCTGTACCTGCTGTCAATGAGGTCTCAAAGGCAAAATGACTGAATTCATTCCAATTCAATTTCATTTTTCCAACCTTTTGTTCGCTCGGTTTATTCTGTCAATGAGATGGAACAGGCTGGGCTTTAAAGGCACACTCTCCTTTATTTGTTCATTCGTATTGTGACTCCTTTCTGTTTCTCAACGTGTCGGCAGAGGAGCGTTTTCCGAGGTGGTCCTGGCGCAGGAGAAGCTGACCGCCCGGATGTTCGCGGTGAAGTGCATCCCCAAGAAGGCTCTGAAGGGGAAGGAGAGCAGCATCGAGAACGAGATCGCCGTGCTGAGGAAGTGAGTGCGTCATGAACACACACACACACACACACACACACACACGCGTAAAGCCACCCTAATTCCCAGTTACCGGGGCAACTGTGCGTCTCCTCTCTTTTCCACTCCCCACACACACCCTCCGCCCCCAGGTCACGACTGAAGCCCCCGTCTGTCTGAGCACAAAACGGCCGCACGGCATCAAGCATCCTGTGGTGAACTCCCGTGGGGATTTTTAGTCAATTGAGAGCAAACGGCCTGATCCTGCATTCAAACGAGAAGTTGGTCTTCCCGCCCTCGGCGGTGGGAGACACCGTGACGAAAC
>NW_027175932.1:12029403-12046903 GCF_023055335.1 Clinocottus analis | reverse complement strand
GGTCTGTCTTTTGCTTTGCAGGATCAAGCATGAGAACATCGTGGCGCTGGAGGACATCTACGAGAGCCCGGACCACCTCTACCTGATCATGCAGCTGTGAGTTTCATGTCTTTTTCTACCTTGAGTTTTTGGGATTGTTGATCACTGTCGCTCCACTAAACCTGCAGAGCAGGATGACACAGCGCTGTCCACCTGCATTATGGGAAGTGTAGGATTTGAGGACGTTGTTGTTGGACATGGACCCACACGAGACTCTAGACGCACACCACAGTGTTGGGATTGTTACACTTTTAGGCGAGGGATCACTTGTGAATGACTAAAAATTCCTTCATCCTTTTAGATTTTTAGAGTCTTTGTCACACATACAAACGTCTCTGTTTATTGTGTGTGCTCTATTTTGGGTGATATTTAATTTTTACAAATAGGAACATGAGACTTTTCCAGAGAAAACCACAAGAGCAATATCTCTGTTGAATACGGAAATGTTGAAACACTACATATAAATGAGCCAGAGATTCATAATTATCCATCTCTGTCTTTCTCCAACGTTTAATCTTATTCTTCTGTCCGCCCACCCGTCACCACACACACACACACACACACACACACACACACACACACAGACACACTTCAATGACAGCTCCACGGAGACGACAACATCTCACACACGCACAAACAGCCCACCCATCCTCCCACACACAACACAGAACACATCGGTAACATCTCCGCTTTGATGGTCAGCTGTAGGGGGGAGCAGCGGGTGTGTGGTTCACCCATGGGTGCCCCACTAACCTCCTCTGCAAGGTTACTGCCGCTTACGTAAGAGGAGAAGCCGGTCGGGCAGTTTGGCTCTTGTGCTGGAAACATTTGAGTGAAGTTCAGCTGGAGGTCATGGCATTACACAACAGGGGCGATGTTTACCATCACAACCCGGCGGTTACACATTGTCTCCTTGGCCTCCCACCCGGGGGGATCCTTCTGCGTTAGCTCCAGTCAAAATCCAGGATGCTCAGAGTTTCTAGTTTTGACTCAGGGACTATGCTCTTAACTAAAAGCTAATATTTTACTTTTAAATGACATTAAACAAGATCAACTGACTTCTTCATTTTCTTTGAGATTGAACTGGTTCATTGCATCTTGTGTGCTCTCGTTCTGGGGTTCACGCAGCAGCTGTATGTCATAATCGTTAGAAATGGAAACTGGGGGTTTGTTTCAACTTGCAGATTTCAGCCTGAAGGAGAATTGACATATTTTGTATATTATTATGACGGATCAGGACGGATGGGGTTTAAAAGGTACCAAAGGTTTCCGGAAAACAGTGCATGGGATAATTTGAAACGAAAGACTAAAGGCTCTAAACGCTGACGGTGAACCTCAGATGGAATAGAGACGACTGTGGAGGAAACACGTTTGTGTTCGGATGCACGGTGTGGGAGACAGGGAGCTGGAGCTTTAACAGGATTGTTCTGCTGAAGCTGCATCATTCTCAGTAATAGCTTGATAAGATTTGGCTCCTCTATAGGTTACTGTGACATCACTGGTATTTAATGGTATTTATGGTCGGCAGCCATGACGCTTTCAATCCACGCTAAGGGATTTCATCTAAAGAAAGCTGCCGCGCTTTGGCTGCACATGTAAGGCTTAAGGAAATATTAATATAATGTCTCTATAGATGTGTACGGCGCTATCTGTGTGACATTAGCTAATGTTGCCAGAGCAGCAAAACAGTGTGTTTTTAATAATTGAGCAGAGTTGCAGTCTTTGCTTATTAATTCAACAAGGCCAAAATTGTATTCGTCTAAAATGACTTAAGGTAATTAAAACATTTCTGGGGCAAACTTTCATCCGTAGCGAGCTCACAAGCTGACAATGATGATGATGATGGAGGACTGAAGGAGTTATCAGGAAGGAAACCCAAAATGATCATTGTAATGAATCGTGAGTGTTTATCGCGATCATTCTTAGTTTCTTTTCGGAAAAATGTTTTTTGTGCTCATTTCAATAAACGGGGCACTACTTTTACCTTCATGTTGTGTTACATGTCCTGCTAATGTGCTGCAAAAAAAAGTCAGATTGTATAGAAGTCTATATAATTGACTTCTTGATTTATTCCCTCGGTAAACATTGTGAACATGAGTTTATGTCTGAATCTCTAGTGTCAAGTCTTCTTCAACACCGCATGATGTTCATTTAGTACATTATGTTCCATTTCAAGTCAAATAGAATATGCTTTAGGGCGGGCTTACTGTGATTGACAGGCTGCTGTTGTTACCAGAGCCGTATACGCCGTCTTTGGGCAACTCATTTACTCTTTTCTTCTTCTTTTTTCTTTACAAGCAGAGCACGTATTTTACAAGTCACCACAACCAAGTGAGCCAAAATGATGATATCCAAATAATTGAGCAGTAAGCACACAGATAAATCGTTTAAATTCGGCCTTTCACAGAGCTGAAGTTCCTGTAACACACCTGCTGAGAAGTGTGTTACGTCACCTGAAATCCTCTGCTGGCCGCAGTCAGAGGTTTTACTCCGATTAAGCCGCTGACCTTCAACACCGTCACCCTTTTGACCCGAGGTACCCGTTGTCGTAAATAAACCAATTAGCAACACTTGTGTGGGCCACCACCTGCGTGTCGGGTGGTCGGTCTACGGTGGGTAACATGAGGAGAAAGGGACAGTCGTGTTCAGCCTTAACTTGGCTGCTCAATCAGTTCGAGGCTTCACTAGAGAGACGCCGACACGCGCCGAGGCTTTTTGAGCCTGATCCAAATTTAAGAAACACAATCTCGTCACTTTAACAGTGGGAGCTTCACCAGAAACATGACTTTCTGCGCAGGAGTTCAGACTCAAGCGTCACCTGAAGGTTCTGCCCATTCAAGCTGCTGCTTCATTTATTACTGCTTTCACTTCGCGTTCGGGGGGAAAAGACACTTTCCTTTCAGAGCGTGACGGAGGCAGTAACGGTAACCCTCCTCTCTCCTCTCACGCCGTCTGCTCCCGTCACTTCATTGCATCTTTTCCATCACCTCTGGCCTGTCGCCTGGTCACTTGAATTGTCTTTTTCTTTTTCCCCAATCTTTTTCTCTCGCATCTCTCCATGGATTATGGGTCTGTTGCCATAGTGACAGGGTCAAAGTTAACACCCGCTTAATAGCGTTTCATCGGGACCTTGAGAGTCGCAGCAGGTGGCATTATCGGCATGAGAGATTAGCCGCGCAGTTTTGAAAAGCCGTTGTTTGTGTGACATATTTTTTCTTGCGTAGACAAGCTTTTCGGACGGCCCTCGTGACAGTCACAATTTATATTTTCCCGCTCCACTTCTTGACTAATATCTTCCCGGGGATCTTTTGAGATCCGGCGTCGTCTTGTATTCAGAGCTTCTGTGTGGAAAAATATGTTAAAATATAGAAGGCTCAGTGTGAAAGCAACAGAAGAGAGAGCAATTCACGCTCCCTTCTCATCTGGCCTCAGCGCTGCAGGCTGCTCTTCCTCATGCTGCACACAGCGGCTCCGTCACTGTACGACGGAGCCGCTGCAACAGAAAGAAATCTGTGTCGCCGGTGACAGCAATCTGTCATCGGGGCCTCGCTAAACGTGGAGCAGAAAGCCGGGCCTTCCCAGACCAGCCGCCACCGCAATAAGGAACCTCATTTGTTTTGATTGTGTTCATTTACCGAGATGTCAGGGAGGGGGAGGGGCGCTTTCTGCACACTACAAGGATTACAAAAATTATAATTCAGGTGTAAATGCGGAGTGGGGGATCGATGCGGTCTGACAGCGCTTCCTTCGCTCCCGTTCATCACTGCCCGTCTTACGTAACCTCCGCCGCGGGGACGCAATCCATCGGCGGCGCTTTGAAAATCGATGCAAGCGAGAGCAACGTGGGCTTCATATTGATGCCGTTTGCGTTGTGAAAGGCATATTAGCAAAAAGGTGAACGCACATATGCACGTGGTGCAGAAAGTGAATAACAAGTGTGCAGCATCTGCCCTTTAGAAAGGAGCAGAGAGGTGACCTTAGAAACGTGGCAGTAACATAGACCCATGGTAACTTTCTGTATTATGTATATAGTTTATTTTTTATTTGCTGCATCTGCTTTTGTTTTGGTGCATTCACTGGAAACCTAAAGCTGCTGCTATCACCATGTTGGTGAAATTACATCTTGGCAAAATGATCAAACCATCTTGCCATTTTATAAAATCCCGTTACAAATGAAGGATTTGAGACAACTTGAAATTTTAAAAAACTGGAGTTATTAATAGTTATTAAGTGATAAGTATTCGTCTGAACAAACATCAGCTGGATAAAAGAAAAGCAAACTAGAAGTTTTTGAAACAGTGGAGCAGCTGTGATTAGTTAGTCAGGTCCCTCGACTGTAATGGCTCTTCATCTCTGCCACGGCGAACAGCATGTATCACACACACACACACACAAACACACACTCACACACACACACACTCACTCACACGCGCTTGCAAATAAGGCTTCCTGTCAGCCATGATGCTGATGCACAATCGTCGCCTTGAGACAGCAACGCGGCCGCCTGCCTCTAAACAGATGAGCTGACGGAGGAGGGATGGATGTAGGGAGGGTTTAAAAAAAGAAACAGGAAATGGGAAAAGGAAAGTGGCTGCAGTTGTCCTGAAAAAAAAAGTGTATATACCTGAAGATTCATCTGGCGCATCAAAAGATGACTAAACGTGGGAATGTGCTGAATTCGTAATGCACACGGTAATTTAAAGCCCAGCTGTTTCCACTTATTACGGCTAATTAGACTCCTCTTGGGTTGGAGAGGGAGCGGCGTGGACATGTCGACACGTCCGAAGGGAAACCACAGGCGTAAATAAGACAATTACACACAGCGGGTTTTGTTTACGTGCCGCTTGTGTGCTGAACTCTGTTCTGGATTGAAACCCCGGCCAAGGTGTGGCGGGAACCGCTGAAAGCTGTCAGAGGAGCTTTAATCCGCCTCGCTAAGTGGAAACACCTGCGTGGATGGACACGGGCGTGGAGGGCCTGAAAAAAGTTTTTACTTCAAGATAAATATAACACAATTGTATTGTTTTCCAAAAAGTTTTTTTCTAAATTGTCGAGATCTTTTCACTTTAGTCACAATTTTTCTCCCCCTGCTTGGTCCGAACGCATTTGTAAACCGTCCCACCGGTTTAGCGTCTTAGCGTCGTTAGCGTTGTAAGCAATGAGCGATATTTGGAAACATTCAGCGAGAAACAAAATAACGGTGATTTTACAGAACAACGTCTATCAGCCGTCATTGACTTGGAGGCGGACAAAGATCTGCACAGTTTAAATGTATGTTATTTCATTTAGAGAGCAAATTAAAGCTAGTAGCTTTAGTAGCAAGCTAGCTGCAAGCTAAATCATGGTAAACTATATTTAGTTTTTCACAGTCGGTAGTTGAAACAGCCATTGGAGACTTGTATCTTCCCCTTGTATCTGCGGAAATTTCCAGCCTCAAATCTAAATGTTTACTTTCTCTCCGGAAAATTTATTACAACCTAATAAGAGCTGTGAACAGCTTAAAACCTTCTTTTTTTTGTTGGCAAGTGCAGGATAAAAAGGCTTGCCACTTTAAGACCGTAGTAAGATTACAATATGCCGCCAAGTAAAAGAGCTCTCGTCCAGACTAAGAATAATACCACATAGGCGTCGAGAAATGGCATTCTCTCATCTACAAAATGAGACGCAATGCATTGTGGGACTGTTATCAGAATTGTCATTGCACCTGCCGTGGCCGCTACTTGTTATGTTCCACTGATGACATGATGTCGGACACACATTTTACACTCAGAATGTGGATGGCGAACGGTAACTATAGTGCAATAAATGTTGTGCGGAGTCATAAATATATTGTAAGGGTGACCTTTGACCTCCTAATATTGGATGTTTTAATATTTAGCGTTTTTGTGTGTGACATAGTGTTTAACTTTGGTGGTGTGATGCTGACCTTGTATGTTTGTCGCCTCTGAGGTCGACTCTGCCTTTTAATATGTCATTTCTGTGTGTGTGTGTGTGTGTGTGTGTGTGTGTGTGTGTGTGTGTGTGTGTGTGTGTCTGCGCCCATGTGTCCATATGTGTGCTCTTGTGTGGGTGCTCCTGTCTGATTGCCATGGTCTCCTTACGCAAACGCTTATGCAACCATGCAGCCTGGTGGCTGAGCTGCTGAGTTGCTGTGTGTGTGTGTGTGTATGTGTGTGTGTGTGTGTGTGGGTGTGTGTGAGTGTGTTTGGCCCCTTCCTGTCATTCCCAGAAATGACTGCCTCTGAAACCGAACATGTCGCTGCCCTCTTTGAAGAGTCAGAGGATTAGCAATTAATTCTAATCTTTTTTTCTCTTTTTTTCCTCCAGAAACTTCATTAGAGTTTAACTTCCACAGCCTCTAATCTGATCTGTCGCCGTGACGACGCCCCCGACAACTGTGTGTGTGTGTGTGTGTGTTTGTGCGTGCACGCGTTTGCCTTTGTGCGTTTTTGTGTGTCTGTGGTTCTGCGGTCTGTGAATGTGCACATTTGTGGCCACCTGTGTTTGTTAGTGCATGTTTATGTATGCCCTCATGATGCTTTAATACACAAAGTATACACATGCAGTATAGAGAGAATACTACAAAGTTGGTTGGATACTACTACTATTAATATTACTACTGGTAGTATTACAAATACTGCTAACAACCAAACATGTAGATTAAATGGCACTGGGAGGTGAAGCAGGGTTATCCTCCAGCAGGGGGCGCTGTGCGTCTGTACAGCTCATGACGAGCATCACATCTGCTGCGTGTGCACCTGAACAAGTCATTTCATGTGGTCTGCAGTCATAAAACTTCAAACTAAATATTGAAAGAATCTGCCATAGGGGTTAAAGATTTAAATGTGTGTTTTTTTTCTCTCCTCTGGTGTCAAATGAGTTTTTTTCTTTTACCAACATTGATGTGTTTCATTCTGTCTGTGTGCAGAGAGCCACTCTAAGTCATATCATGTTTTATCACCTTGGCAGGAGCTTTGACTCCTTTCAAGAACGGGGTTTATATTGAAAATCACAAAAATGTTCTAATCTAATGTAAGGAAAACTGTCCGAGTATACAGTACACGCCATCATATGTGTACAATCTGAGTTTAAAGGTGTACTTTCTCATGCAGTCAGAGCAGTTGGATCTGCATTTGCATTTCTCACAGTCCATGTGCCATCCAACCATCACAGTGCTGCTTTGAGAGGGCTCAAACACTTAAAGGGGGGCGTCTCGTCAAGTACTGACTGGGCTCATATTTGCTTGTGAACTACCAATAAAAAAAAATTAAATATATTTTTTCTGAGAAAAAAAACAGTATCACAAAACATAATATTGCGATTCCAACTTTTATTGTACTTTGCAGAAAATAACCTCAACAGTGTGTGTGTGTGTGTGTGTGTGTGTGCGTGTGTGTGTGTGTGTGTGCGTGTGTGCGTGTGTGTGTGTGTGTGTGCGTGTGTGTGAGCACATGGCTCACAGCTTCCGCTTTTGGCTGGAAAACATCCACAGCTCATAAATTACCAGAAATCTTGACCCAGCAACACCACACACACCTCCCTTCCCCCCCCAGCCTTTCACCAGTCACTGGCGTGTGTGTGTGTATGCATGCTAATGTTTATTTTTTAACAAACATCCACTAACACTCACACAATCTCCGTTGCTTTCTGCAGGGTGTCCGGCGGCGAGCTGTTCGACCGAATCGTGGAAAAGGGTTTCTACACGGAGAAGGATGCGAGCACGCTGATCCGACAAGTCCTGGATGCTGTGAACTACCTGCACAAGATGGGCATCGTACACCGAGACCTGAAGGTAACGCACACTCACACACACCTCCCGCTTTTTACACCACACGAGCGGTTTGTGCTTATTTGACAGCCAATGATTTACTGCAGCGATGAGGGCTGTAGCGCGACACATGCAGTGCATTGTGGGTCAGTGGTGCTGTTAAAAGAGAGGGGATTGATTCTAGTGGCCTCCAGTGAAACCACTTGTACTCTCTCTCTCTCTCTCCCTCTCTCTCTCTCTCTCTCTCTCTCTCTCTCTCTCCAGCCAGAAAACTTGCTGTATTTTAATCCCCAAGACGAGTCCAAGATCATGATCAGCGACTTTGGTCTGTCCAAGATGGAGGGCAGTGGCGACGTCATGTCCACCGCGTGCGGCACACCGGGATATGTGGGTAAGTTAGCTTCAGTCTTCTCTGGCCTCCAACAGTCCGCAGTCCTTCTTCTCCCCTCACAAACCCCCATCAAACGTTAGCATCCAGGAAACACTTGACAATCTTTCATGAAGCGGTAATAAACAGTTTGATGAGGCTCCTCAGTCGTCGTATCGTCTGTCGTTGAGCTTTCCACTCTGTGAATTTTGAAACAGTGGTTCCTGGATTTCAGGCAATGGAGGTCACAGCTGGCACAAGCTTGAATCTCTCATCAGGCCGCTACATGTTTGAATGTGTAAATACAAACTGAGCCGTCGCCTTTGATTTCTGCAGGCGTTGATCCAACAGCATGCATGAACAATTCAAAGAGTGCATGTTGTTCGCATCCGACACCGTTTATGTTTGCTGCTTCATCTTTGTTGCTTCGCTGTGATCTGGTACACTGTGTGCGTGTGTGTGTGTTATAAGAGACAGATGTTCAGGGTTGACAGCACACACACACACACACACTCCCATGTCAGAACACAAACACACGAGTTGTTCTGGCAAACAAGCGCACGCTCTCTGTCACAAGCCAATCTGTCATAGTAGGACAGACAGACGACAGATACATCAGGAACAGTCTTGAATAGATTGTTGAACTTTCTAAATGTATTTTGCGGCGCCCCACCAGGCCGTCTTTACCGAACCCAGCTGTTGTTCATGTTGTGTGACAGATCAATATTTATTTATAGTTTCCGTTCATCTGCTTTACTGTATTTTTTTAATCCTAGAATCTATGAAACACACACGTACACTTTGACTTCACTTGATGAAATCCTTGTGTTCGTCTCTCTCTCTCTCACTCTCTCTCTCTCTTCTCTGTACTCTCTGTACCTCTCTCGTCCATCTGCCCCGTTCTCATTTTGGGGCTTCGCCCCCGACCAGCCTCCGCTCCCTCCTGCAGAGGCTTGCTTGGCCTCGGGGCATTTCCACTCCAGACAATTTGTGTCTAAATGTAACGACAAATAACCCCGCAACGCACCTAATTAAACCCAGATCTGAGCGTGTGCGTATACTTATGAAGAGCTTTCACTGACAAAGGGTCTCGCTGGGCCTCCTGAGGTCCTGCAACAGAAACCAAATGTGGGATGTTAACAAATGCTGTTCAAACTGCTTTTGAACGGGTCACTGCAACCAAGTGTTGCTATATTTAGTCCCATCACTAACCGATGCCAGCTCACCATAATGCATAAACCAAGACCATATTAAAAGCAGCAAAGCAAAGTTGAACAAGGGTTGTGAATTCGCCACTTCCTTAAAAACTATTAATTCCTGTAAAGCGGTGCAATGGTCACAGATGATTTAATGCTGGTAGATATTCCTAAAAAAAAAAGCATCGAGCCAACTCAGTCTTTGGGAGATTTGCCTTTCTGTCTCATAATGTCTGTCTGAAGAACCTCCAGTGACAGCTCCTTTAAATTATTATATTTCATGTCATTATTATTTAAGGTCCAGTACAATGTTACCTTATCAGCAGTTTTTATATATTTATTTTAGTAAGGGTAGTTACATTTTTCTTCCTTTTTTTTCCAGAACACGAGCAAGACAAAAACAACAAATACAGCACAATTACCCAATTTAAAATATTAATATATATGTGTAAATAAAAAAGCATATATTCCGCGTAGCAAACACACACTACAGGAGATATGTGTTAGTTCACTTCATCGCTCGTGTCAGCTTCCTGATGGCAGGACGCTCCACTGTGAGGCAACGGCAGGCTGGCAATTCGACAACCTGATTTTGTTGTTTTATTCCACAAGAAATAAAATGGAGACGAGCCTCGTGAAAGCTTAACGAGACACACATTACAACCAACGGCAACGGCTTTGTTTGGAAATAGCAGAGAGATGACCAAAAGAGTCCAAACAGAGACCCAAGGTCCAAAGACGATGAGGTCCCTCCCATCGGTGCAGTGGAGAACATGCTGTGTGGAAATACTTCAGCCGTGAGAAATTAACAACACAATTGTAGTAATAAAACATACAACAACAACAACACAGATCAACGCAATATTTCACACATTTACAACATGGTTGAGCCTAAACTCTTTAACTTTGGTCAGTAGTGAACAGCAGGCCCAATGACCTCAGTGTGCAAAAATGAGTGATGAAAAGACACAAACACAAACACACACACACACACACACACACACACACCCGTGTAGATCTATAAACAAAGCTCTGAATCAGCACATGTGCAAAGCTTCTGTTCTGGTATTTCTTCATATCGAGCCATGTGTGTAAGCGAGCCAAATCTATTTCGATCCAGCCGTGTGTGTGTGTGTGTGTGTGTGTGTGTGTGAGTGTGTGTGTGTGTGTGAGTCGATGTGATGGTGAGCTCACTGACGTCACTAGAGGCCCGGTAATGAGCCTCAGGGGAAGGTCAGGCCAGAGCAGTCTGCCATTTATAAACACAAACAAAGAGCGGAGAGAACTACAGAGCTAATAAAACAGCAGCTAGCTTTCTGTCGAAATGCAGGAGAACTAAAGGAAAACTAAATAAATCATGAAGCCGTATGAAGACCGCCCGCCGTCACCCGACACGTGATGTTCATTTGGACGGACACGGAGAGTCTGCTTATTTTCTCTTGATTCAGGCTCATAAAACAGCCCCATTTTCTCCTCATGATCGCACACAAGAGTTTTTAACTGGACCTCAAGCTGACGAGAAAGGAGAACGCGACTGAAACACGATGCAGATTTAAGTTCAGTGAAACAAACAGCAGGCTGCTGCACAAAGGAGTCACACCAAGAGCCCAAACTCACCAATTCTTTTTGTTTCCTTCCACCTTCAGCTCCAGAGGTCCTGGCCCAGAAGCCGTACAGCAAGGCGGTGGACTGCTGGTCCATCGGAGTGATCGCCTACATCCTGTAAGTACCAACTGGTCTCCATCGGGTCGCATCGCCCTGCACGCTTCACCCGAGCGGCACGGCACCTCACCGCAGGCCCAGCTGGCGTCAGATTCACAGTTTACCCGATGTCACCTTATGTCAAAGTGTTGAGTTGGCTAAACACGTCACAGAGTTCTGACACTTTGTTTTGCTGCAAGACTCCTCATTCGCCTGACTGGGACGAATCAACATGTCTGCTGTAGAAAAAATAAGATGAAACGCTTCATCTATTGGAAGTCAGACGTACATACGACACAGAATGAGTCACCTCCTGCTAAGCTTGTACACAGACACACACACACGCACACAAAACCACCGGCTGAGTTGTGATGTAGTACACCTCCTTGTTTTCATTAAGCGAGCTGACATCAATTTGTCGTGCACCGACTTACAGTATGCGCTAATGTGTGCACGGAGCCTATTGTCCTCAAAGGTCATGTAACTCCACTCTGTTCTGGAGCTGAACTTTGTGTCGGCCCCGTGTTTGTGTGTGTTTGTTGATTTTACCCTGCGTGTGTGTGTGTGTGTGTTGATGATGTTGTATGTGCTGTCATCTGGGCCCGATGGAGCTCTGCTGAGCGGCCTTGTTTGGACATAGAGCTGCAGTCTAGACAGATCATTCACTGCTCGTTGTTTCTCTTCTGCCACGTCCCTCCGACCTCATACCGCCATACCGCGTGTGTGCGTGTGTGTGTGCATGCGAGTGTGTGTGTTGATTTAGAGCATGACCTCTAACTTGTTTGCTTCAATGATATTGACGCCCAAAGCCACCACTTTAATTATTTTAAGGTGTGTGTGTGTGTGTGTGTGTGTGTGTGTGTGTGTGTGTGTGTGTGTGTGTGTGCATGCTCCACCCAACAGAGAGGTCACAGATCAGTGCTCAGGTGTCAGGGGTCAGCCACAAGTAAACGGGATGCAGGGCTTGTAAGGTGGAAGACAGGACGGCACGCGCGTGTATGTGTTTGTGTGTGTGTGTGTGCGTGTGCGTGTGCGTGTGTGTGTGTGTGTGTGTGTGTGCGTGTGGAGAGAGAGTTAGAGCGGCTCCCTGCTGACAATTAGCACAATTAGCGTTGGGATTCAAACCTTGTTAGCTTTTAGCTGCTGCTCAGGTGGAACGATCGCATCAGGTAATCAGCCATAATAATCACCTGAGATCCCGAGTGTGTGTGTGTGTGTGTATGTGTGTGTGTGTGTGTGTGCGTGCGTGCATCCATGATCAGTGGGATGGATGGTGAGCGCTGGCTGAGTCTCCAACCAAACGTGAAAACAGAAAAACAAAAGGGCGAGCATCTCTTCACACTAGGCCGAAACATCCTGCTGTGTGTGTTTGAACTTGTGCGTGCGCGTGTGTGTGTGTGTGTGTGTGTGCTTGTAGTAGAGTTGAGGCTCTTACTTTCCTCACGACAGGCCGACTCTTTCTTCCTCTCCTCCCGGTGTGCGTTTATTTTCTCCTCTGAACTTGTGTGCGTGTATGTGATTGTGTATCGATGGAGAACGGCATTTTAATGAGTTTTTATCAAAATCTGTTGGTGCATCCAGGACTTCAGTAATGAGGCCGGTTCAAGCGGCTCATTACGGAAAACCAGACTGGAGCCTCGGTAAACACTGGGAACACTGGGAACCAGTAATCACATGTTGACCCGATTAAGGTGATACCGCCAACTACTGCCCGGACTACCAACAGAAAGGGCCCGTCACGTTAGCATTGCTGTGAGCAACGTGGCTTTGTCCCCTGCCACAGAAACGAGCAAGGCACCATTAACACAACACTCACACAATTAACCTGAAATTGATATGAATCACATTATGATGCATCACATGCGTGCCTAAATGACATAAACAATCAAAATGATGAATTTAGTTCTACAAACCTCCCAGAGCCAGGGATAAACATCTTCAAATGACTCATTTTGTCCAACAGATTAATATCTAGCAATAATCTGACTCATCATTTCTTAGCTCTAAATGAATGATTTGATAAATCCGTGCAGGAATAAACAATTCATCAGCTGAGTAAATAGATAATTCCATCCGAGGGTAATTTGTTCTGCGCCACATGAAATAACAAAGTGAGTTAATAGATGACTGGTGACTGAATGAGGGCTCGAACAAGTGAATGGATGAGGGATGGTCTTGTCTGCAGGCTGTGCGGTTATCCTCCGTTCTACGACGAGAACGACTCCAAGCTGTTCGAGCAGATCCTGAAAGCCGACTACGAGTTCGACGCACCGTATTGGGACGACATATCGGACTCAGGTGAGCCTTCTTCTTCTTCGTCTTCTTCTTCTTCGTCTTCTTCTTCTTCTTCTGCTCCCTTGACCACGTTTCCCTCCGTTCTCCCCCGTCCACCACACACCACCTCTCCATCACAGCCTATGACATCATATGCCTGGAATGAATGTATTTGTGAATGTGTGTGTGTGTGTGTGGGGGGGGGGGGGCATCAGTCACCACCACAGCTATGTGTAAAGCCTGGCAGTCAACCCTGTTGGACATTCCAGTCTGAAGATGCAGATGTGGTGACACATTTCAACCCTTGTAACCCTCTGAAACCCAAAAAAGCTGTTTAAAGTTGAATCGGCGCTTGTGTGTCTCGAGTTGTGACGTTTCTCTTCATTTAGCCAAGGACTTCATCGGCAGTCTGATGGAAAAAGATCCAGCCAAGCGTTTCACCTGCGATCAGGCACTCAGACATCCCTGGTGAGAAGCGCACACGCTCACACACGGGCGGATAAAAAAGGCAAAAATTTCAATATAGACATGGATGTGCCGTCAGAAGTGTTGACGGGGAATGTGTGTGTCTGTGTGTGTGTGTATCAGGATCGCCGGTGATACAGCACTCTGCAAGAACATCCACGAGTCGGTCAGCCGACAGATCAAGAAGAACTTCGCCAAGAGCAAATGGAGGGTACGTTTTGATTTACTGCGGCTCTGCAGCGGCACGTTACTGCAGCACGACTCATCAGACCATTGTGTTTTAGAGAAAGATGATTCACTCTGTACTGTAAGAAAAGCCCCAAAAAAACACGCCGGCCGCGTGGTCAGGAGTTTACCGTCATCATCCACTTTCCCCCCTGCTGCAGAGAGTAACCTGCAGATCCCCACACAGCCTTTTCCAGCTCTGGGTGTTAAAAACACATCCAGCTTGTGTAAGATTTGAACCTCAGATGTTTTTAATGGAAGATAACCGGCAACAGAAGACCATAGCATGGCTTTTTTTCTTTTCTCTTTTGCACTGGTCCCAGTTCATGGAAAACAGATTCTGGTCTTCAAAGCCTTTTTATGGAGAAGAAAAATCCCTTTTTTGAAGTTTATATGACATAATATAAAAAAAACACAAATATTTCCCCTCCTACTTATGAAATACATACATTACATTGTACATCTTCCCATTTCCTCCCTCTCTCCAGCAAGCGTTCAACGCCACCGCTGTGGTCCGCCACATGAGGCGGCTGCAGCTTGGCAGCAGCATGGGCAACAGTATGGGGAGCAGCATGGACGCCTCCAACCCGCCGACCAGGCCGAGCCAGACGCAGAGGCCGGCCCAGAGCCAGAGCCAGGCGGGCCAGAACCAGCCAGCTCAGAGCCAAAGCACCGGCCAGACGGCGCCGAGCCAGAGCGCCAACACGGCCGCCAGCAAAACCTCTTCGACGGACAACAACCTAGCAGCTCCCCGCAAGGAATGTAAGTACAGTCAGCAGCATCGGTGGCACCGGAGAGTCAGGAGAACCTGATGACCTCCGCTGATCGTAGCGTAGCCAACCGCACCTGGGCGTGCCGGTCCCGTCGTTTGCATCGCAGGTGACGAGCAAAGTGACACTCTGTATGGACATGAAGAGTTTGGAAAGGTTTCCAAAAACAGAAAAGATCAAATAAATGCAGTGGATGAAACGATGCGGTGTTTCTGCTCCAACGAAAGCGACGGACGTTAGCATCTCCAGCTAACTAGCGCACCTATATGCTAATGCTAATACCTATATGCTTCTGTTATTTATGTGGGTTACAAAGTGAACGTTTTAAGTAAGTACAACTAACAAAGCACAAATCTAAGCTCTCACTCTCTCTAAATCTGTTATCATTGTGTTGTGTTGCACGAGAACGGAAGTCACAATAGCGAAAGTGCGTGACTTCAGTGACAGCACTCTGAAGGAAAAATAATCTATATTATCCCGTGATCCATCTCTTCCCTCCCAGGTGTAACTGCGTCGGTCACGCCCTGCAGTCTGGCGTCCGCCGCCTCTTCTCCCGCCGCGGGGGCGGAGCTGAACCGGCCGCATCCCTCGGTGGTTCCCGCCCCCGTCCTCACGGAGACCAAGTGACGCCAGGTCACGCGGGGAACCAGCTGGGAGGCCACAGCACTGTGAGGCAGAGAGATGGTGAAGAAACGGAGGACGACAGGAGAGGCAGAGGATCCCCGCGCCCACATCCCCTCCATTTCTTCTTCTTCTTCTTCTTCTTCGTTTCTCCCTCTCGCCCTCACATGCGGCCCCGCCCCTCCTCCCACAGCCCAGCAAGTTCCCCGCCCTGCTCCCGTGAGAGCACAGGACTGTACCTCCACCCCACCGGTCCAAGCCACACGGCGCCATACTTGCACGCCCACCGCCCGATTCCTCCGACCACATCGAACAGCGCGCGGCCACGGACTCTCGCCGAGGAGGTTTGTGCGACCGTCTGCGATTGGTGGCTTCGATGATGAAAGGCCGTCGACTGCCACGAGCTTGAGCAGGAGTCGGTGGTTCACGGCGCGGCCGGTGGCTTCATATTATTCAACTTCCCTCTTCGATCTGATCTTTCTTGCGCTACTTTATTTGGCTTTTTTTCTCCAAATAAGAGTTGACTGTTGACAACTCGATTGTTTTATTTTGAATTATTGCAGTTAATGTTAAAGGTGGTATGTGTAACTTTTACAACTCAAACACGTCATTGTCAGACTGATATTGCTACTTTGGTATGATTACAGTAAATAAACGGTCATCACGCCAAGACCAGAGATCTTCTAAGCAACCATTTCTTTACACTTATTTTCACCGACGTAGCAAACCAACGTGACAATTCTTGTTACCCGCGTAAAATGCTACACATAACACCTTTAAGACACTTTATACGCCCTCAGGGGCTCGTCTGTCTGTCTGTTTGTGCTTTAAGAAGTGCTTTAAAAGTACCATACGACTGTTGAGACGTGGAAACGTGTGTAAGCGCTTTATGTATTTTTGCACAGAGGGTCAGATATGTTCTCAGACACAGAAGAGCCACCGTCCACCTAAATTAATCACAGAGTAGAGATTGTAAAACTTTGTATATATGTATGTGTATACACATATATATATTCATATACTTACATACAAAGCTAATAATAACCCACAGTGGATGTCAGAGCATCGTGCAACTTTACTGTCTGGAAGATTCTGATCTGTTTATTACTTTCTATAAGACTTTTTTTTATAACAAGCACCCTTTAAGGGACACACATACTGCAAAGCATGAAGCGGGGGAGGGTTGCTGAGGATAGAGGTAGTGACTGCCTTCTTGAGAACGGTGGCTGCACGTTAGCTCGCCATTTTGTTTCCCCAAAACCGAGGAGCAGCACAGTGCAGGTTCAGGGCGGTTAAAGAAGACAAGACATGTCACAAACTTCACTGCTTCGGATTCGCACACGGGTCCTCGCAGTATTCTGCCTGAGTCCAAGATGGAGAAGCGGCCTGCCCCCCGTCCACCCTCTCTAACGAAGCCATGACCTCACCTTTCTTTGCATTGTCGAGCTGTACCTGGTTCAGAAGTGCTCAGGGACAACAGCTGCAGTGTGAACACCGATTCCCCGGTTTCGGTCTTTCCGTCGGTGCTTGTGTGTTTTAGGGTTTTAGGGTGCTGTGACGTCCCAGTTAACAATCCGGCGCTTATTGCAGAGTTGTACGAGACGACGTGGGCTTCTCCTATTCCACAGAGGACGTTTTGGGGCTCTGTGCTTACAGAGTTGGACTGTGCCGCCGTTACCGTGCGTTGGATAGGTTCGGTCTCGCCGCTCATCCCCCCCACCCCCACCCCCCCCGCAGCGCCACAGCTATCGTGACCAAAAACTCTGATTAGCTCGGTTTTCACCTTCGAGTGAAGCGGCCCAGCGAGCGTGAGCAGCAAAGCCAAAATATTGAGTGAGACACAAAGGCTTGATTTGAGCGGCTCGACTTTGTTTAATTGTCCTCGATGACTCAGACTTCGTAGCTTGGATTGTGCCACCGGTTCTTGTGATGTCACTCACACATATCAGATCGTCACGATGCAAATCTTCTGATCCCTTTATTGTGAATTGTAGCCAAAGACTAGTGCTGGGTACGGAGCCCAGTCGGTTCATTCTGCTGGATGAATTAGTCGGCACAGAACTAGTCAGATTTC
>NW_027175932.1:11914403-12024403 GCF_023055335.1 Clinocottus analis | reverse complement strand
CTGCTAAAACGTGGATGTAGCCCACGTGTCTTGATTGACGGATGGGTGTCATGGTAATATTAGTTGAAGTTGTTTTGTACTAGCGTATGTGAGCACACTTCATCTTATGTTTTACACAAAGAGAAGATTGGATTTTCATGTACAAATACAGAGAAGTAGTTATCTTGTCAAATAGCTGCACAAGATACACCATGAGATCTGTAAGGGCTGGAAAGACATTTCTAATTGCAACCTCACTTCAGGAGATCCCTGATGGATCTCTCTCTCTCTCTCTCTCTCTCTCTCTCTCTCTCTCTCTCTCTCTCTCTCTCTCTTCTGGCATCTCTCCTGTGATTCTGCTTTCCTCTCACTCGCTGTGGTCCCGTGATGTGGCGGCCGCTCGCCTCCCTCCAGAGATTTTGGTCTTCCAGACGGAATTGGGGGGAATTATTTTCCAGCGACGTCCTGCTGTTCAGAACATTGCTGCCCACGCAAACACATTCCAGTCACTTGATGGACCCGAAGCACATCTCTTTCTCTCCCCAAATACCACACGTATACACACACACACACACACACACACACACACAGACTCACACACACACTCACACACGGCGTCTCCTCTGAACTTAACCTCTCTTTACGCTCTCTGCGTGACGCTGTCGGGCTTAACCGACCCGCCGGGTGTGTGTGGATATTTGTTTTTCGCTCCTCCGGTGACCCAGGTGTTTACAGTCTCCTTCAAACCATTGACACTTTCACACCGATGTTCATCCAGGTAAAATTTTATATGCAAGAAAACATTCGACAGATCAAAAAATATCCACGTACAAGCCAACGCTTCCAACTTTAAGGCCTCTGCCGAAGCTTCGCCAGGCCGCGGTGACATGGAGGACGTCTCTGAATTTGATTTGGTTGAGTTCAGTTTGGTTGTTTTGGGAAGCAAAAAGCTGTATCGCCGCTCTACGTCCTCTTTTAGCTTCTTTCAGCTCTTTGTTTTGTTTTTTACTGACCTGCAACTTTAACGTTTCCAGCCTTAGTTTCCAGCGTTGCCCAGCGCCTCCTCCTACCTGGACGTCTTTCACATCTCTTGACCCTAATGTGGAACATTTTCTGTTGAGAGGACCACCGTTTGAAATGTGTTCAAACCCATGCCAAGTGGCCCTTTAACAAAATTCATAGTCAGCATCAAAATACTTCTACATGACTTTCTTTTGTGGTAATTTGGTTTTAAACCGTGGACGTCTATTATCTCTGACCGACTCTTTGCTTCACTGTCCCTCCCACCGGCCGCTTTGTGTTGGACCAAAACCAAAACGCATCCATGTGATCTCGGCCTGAGACGAGTGCAGAGCAGCAAGTGGCTCCAGACGTAGAAGACACGATACATTTAGTATGATTCAGGCTCATCTGATAATATAGCAAGCAGAGATACACGGGACAGAAGGAGTGGAAGAATATCTTAGTTAGTACTTAATAAAAGTGTGTTTACTCAAATGTGACAGTTGCTATTTATTTGCCCCTGACATGGAGACCGCCCAGCAGTCTCTCGCTCTCCACGGTCAGTTTTCAGTCCAGGTTAGGGGGCGGGGCTTTGGGGGCGGGATTGCGTTAAAGTTGCATCCTCTTGCGTATCGTCGTGCTCCTGTAGCGCCCGGGCGGAGGCTCCTCCTGCGTTATGGCGTTGAGGTGATGCCCCGCCCTCCGCTCCGCCGCCTCCAGCCTCTCCTGCAGCTCCTGGGCCTCCTGCTCGGCCTTGCGCGCGGCCTTGCGTGCGTTCCCCAGGGATCGCTTCACCTTGCGCACGCGCTCCTTCAGCTGCCGGTTCCTCCTCTCCGCCGTGGCCAGCCGCTCCTGCAGCTTGCGGGCCCGCTCCTCCTCCTCGAACAGCGCGGCCTGCACCGAGGAGCACAGCAGCTGGGGAGAGGAGGAGAGGGTGGGGGGGGGGGGGGGGCGGGGTAGTTAACACACACAGGGGCAAACTAAACGAAAGACAGGAGCAAACTAAACTGTTGCAAAGCACCAGTTGCCATCTTGTCAGCTGGTTGTGTCTGGCGGTGGGATTTTCCCAGCAGCCTCTCTGAGAAAATCCCAAAACAAAGAAGAAATGTCTCCCTTTGAAATCCACTGTGCTGTTATTCCTCTTTCACCTCTGCCAAGCCCCGACACACTTAGAAGGAGGGCGGGTGGAGAAACCAAGTGGAGGTCCTGACCCTCCTCATTTGCATTCATCCACACAGGGGGAGGGCGTTTTATGTGTGTCTGTGTAACATAAAAGTATCAACCCGTGCACCTCACTGACGATGAGAGGGGTCACGTGCTTTGATGTTTCAGGGGCCCTAATGTTCCATCTCATGGGTAGACCAGAGCTGACCTCAACCAGCAGGGTTCACAGGGGAGGGCTCCCTCGGTGAAGGCGCGTTCCTGTGACAGCGCTTAGTCAGAGGAGTATGCGGACATGGGAAAGTCCAAATGAATGTGTGTCAGTGCTAATTGTTCCCTGTGCTCCTCTAGCACTTTGCTAACAGCCACAAGAGGCTGTGCATGAATTTGTCGTGGATGTAACCGCATCCAGTGCACCACTGAAACAACACGGCCACCTTTCCTGCCACAGATGGCACTGAGGAACACAAACATTCACACGGCGTCAGCCTCAGGGGGGGCTACACATGGTACTTTCACATATTCTAAGGACTTATTATGTATGTGCATTTAGCATGTTATGGAATATTAAATGTTAAAAAAAAAAGTTTGTGCATTTCTGCCGATTAAATAAATATTTCGTGATCGGGTCAGCTTAATTTTACCTTTGTTGGAGCTACTGTTCCTTGAGGAGGGAGGCTGCCATTGACCCTTTGCTAAGTCCCACCCCTCAAACACACACTGGCCAATCGTAGCGTAGCGGGCCGTCTGACAACTATGAGCTAGCACATCCACTAGGTTAGTGGATGTGTTAAACTATAGTAGTGGTAGTAGATGATAGATTGTTACGTTTCTACGTAAATAAAACCTGTGGAGCTAATATTAGCTGAGCACATTAGCACATCATGCACCAGCACGTCTATGCTGTGCTAGCTACCGATGGTATCCTGGATATATACACATGTTGATTTAGCTTTTCAATGATTGTAACAGTGAATAAAGACCTAACCGGCTTCCTTAATTTGATTGTTTTAATCAACAGGTGGTCCCTTCCATACTGTGATTTGTAGCTTTAGCTTTTATGTTTATCTTTCCCACCTGTTTTCACTGCTGAATCAGTTTGACATCCTGGACACATCCTCTCTGAAATTGCTTTCTCATTTTTCAAACACATGTACTATTTATTCAGCATGCAGTTAGTAACAGTGTGGGCTCAATGCTTGCTGGTTGGTTGCTCAATGGGCTTCACAAAGGGTCCATATATAACAATGCCCTGTGCCTTTTATAACACTGGTCAAGAAGACGCTCCGACGTTTGCACACAAGTACAAGCTAACTTGTGTTCATCTCTAATTTATTGCAGTGGAACCAACCAAAACCCTTTTTTTTATGTAATTCCAGTGAACTGACCCTTCAAGGGAACTCTCTTTCTTCCCATTCATTCACACAAAAGTGAAATCCCGATTAAGTAACAATGTTACATTCTTTTTACAGTTTGAACCCTTTCTCGTGGTCGTAGGAAGCCTCACAGTGGGGTTCCCCCAACACACACACACACACACACACACACACACACACACACACACACACACACACACACACACACACACACCACCTGTCATAATATCCGGGTGATACCTGCCTGCTGTTTAGCATCATCTGTATAAACAGTATTTAGGGACATGTGAAAACACGTGCATGCACAAAATGTTCTTGAATTCAAGTGAACAAAAGAAACCAGAGAAAGATTGTGTCCCTGGTGTCTTTTTTGGCTCTTTTATCTATAGCTGCATGTTACAACATTACAATGCATTATTTTGAATCTAACATTAGAATAAAAAGAGGGAGTCGCCCAACTTTGACCTTTTTCCGATGGAGCGTTTTATCGTCTTTCAGCTCCTTGTTTTGGTTTCAGGAGCAGCGACGTTGTTTTGGTTGGAGTCTCAAGGCGCTCATCCTGGTGACCAGGCTCCCCAAAAGGTTTTTGTCACAGTTAGTTTCTAGAACACAGTGGAGTATCTTCAGTACTACCTGCAAAGGTGCAGCATGTTTTTCTTGCGGGCCAATCAGAGCAGACGCTGCATTTTCAGCAGGAGGGGCTTAAAGAGACATATATACAGGTATATTCAGATAAATTATGAGAAAAATAATGTGTTTTATGAACAATCTTGTAAATATGTTCTAGTCCAAAACTAAAAATACACGTATGAACCTGAAAAGGAGCACGATATGTCCCCTTTGATGCACGCCTGTCTTCAACAGAGCGTGGTTGACGTTAACTTGAGCATCTCACGTGACTCATGTGACAAAAATGTCAATGTTTACTTTGAGTTTCGCTCATCAGCGGCCTCCCGGAACAAAAAAGTGTTTGACTCCACCCGTCCACCGCCATGTTCAGATGAACCACTGCACTGCCTCGGGCCCAGCTTCAGAACAATATAGTCCACAAACCACTTGGTGACATCACTGGTCTGTGTCCACCTCTTACACGTACAGTCTAACTCACTGACACAGTTGTCAGTTTGCAGTTTGACCCCCCGGCTCCAACGGTCCGCATGTCACAGTGTCCTCGAGCCCATTTTGTATGTCTGTACCTGAATGTGAGTATTGTAATAAATTCATTTGACTCAACAGATAAAGAAGGAAGACAGGGAAAGAGGAAAATGTTTGCAAGCCAAAGAGAGGGTTGAAGGGATTGGGAGACGTGCCTCCTCTCTGTGTAAGTGTCTTTGTGTGTCTGCAGACTTTTGATTCCTCTCTCTAACTTTATATGGATACTCAGCAGGAGCCCCCTCCGTCCCCCCTCTTGTCTTTAAAGCTTCACTATTGACGTCAAACGGGACAGGCCGGGATTTCTCTTCTTCTCTTGAGGTTTTGTTCCGCTCGGTGTTTGTGTGTGTGTCTGTGTGTGCGCATGGGGATGGGTGATTACAGAGACAAAAAGACAGAGAGAGTGAGAGATGAAGAGATACAAGGAACAAAAGGGGGACGGCGAGAGGAAGGAAAACAGAGATGAGGCAGAGAAAGTGGGAGCCCAAACTATACGGAGCGAAACAGGCAGACTGTGTTGTCGTCCTTTTATCCCTCTAAGCGTCCACATAAAATGTTAATGAGACTCCGAAACTCTCGTTAAAGGTGTTTACACGACTGTTACAACTGGAGTATTCCCTCGCTGTGGTTATAATCAAATCATTAGAGCGCATGTATACATGGAAATGTGCTGATTAAGAAGTATTTGGGAAATTCGCTTCTATCCTGCTGTGGCAAACGGATAAAGTACCCAAAAAGAAAATCTGAAAAAAGAGGGGGATGTCTTTCAGCTAGAAAAAAGAGATACATCTGTATGAAATAGGTGATGGGTGTGCTCACAGCAGTGTCATGGCGCACGTTGCTCTGAGCGCTGCTGATAAGAGGCTTTAACAAAAGATAATTCAGGGTTCCGGCAGAAAAGTGGATCCTTCAGGAGGACCGTCTGGTTCCCACGAGGCTGAAAGCAACAAGCTCCCAACTTCCATCTTCAGGGTGGTGTCTAAACTCAAAGCAGTGACCGAGTGGTGCAGCCTGGGAACAGACTTTGAAGATCCTTTGGAGATGGACAGATAGATAGGGAAATTGGATCTTGTTGCTTTTAATTTAGTTTGAATTACACTTCAGCAAAACAGAAAGGGGGAGAGAGAGAGAGAGAGACAGAGAGAGAGAGAGACAGAGAGAGAGAGGGGTTTTTATTTGCTTCTCGTCTGACACAACAGACAGTGAAATATGGACGGGTAAGCGAGAGACAGGGAGAGGTAAAACGAAGGTCCTTTCATCTCGTCCCCTTCCCTAAATTCCCGGAGGTAAAAACACCTGTTTGGTTCCGCCTTGCCTGAAAGTCGCGGCCTTTACATGCGAGTGCTTGTCCTCTAAATGAGCTGTGTCTTTAACCCCTGCCTCGCTGACCTCTGCCCTCACAGCTCAGAGCCTGGAGGTCGGACCCAAAGAGAAAGGAAGAAGAAGAAAGACACCACACCACCGCAGTCTGGAATGTTAGTAGCAAAATGCCATAAATCCCTTTGGGAAGCAATTAAGCACGTCTTCATGTCAGTCAGGAAGCTGCAACATCCTGCCTGCTACTGCAAAGACGCTGGTATGTTACATCTAAACAGTGTCCGTCACAAGTTACACAAATAGGTGCAAATGTACTGATTACTGACTTACTATGTGTGACGTTAGATCAGTATTACTTACAGTATTATTTGGGGTATTTTATACAAGTCCAAGTTAAATCAATGAGAGTATGTCCAAGTCAAGCCTCAAGGGATTATGACAAGTAAAATATGACTCAAGTCTATGGAGACGTGTCAAGTCAAGGCTAAAGCCTCAGACTAGGGCTAAAGTCTGAACCCCTCAGCATTCAGTACTGAAGTGCGAGTTTATAGTCTCTCATGTCTCTAAAACGCCGGTCACCATTTAACTGAGACACAGCTGGCCTGTTTGTCTCCATGCAAAGCCAGTCTGACCAGTATTGTTGGTATTATTATGTTATCTTTCCCATGATTTTACCAGTTCAAAGCTTGAGACTTACACCGACAGTGAATTCAAAGGCCCTGTCCATTCGAACCCGGGGCTGAGACTTGAGCCGCTCAGCTCCTTCAGAGGACGTTTGATAATGAATGCTGCAGACTTTTCTTCCTCTGTTGACAGCGTCCAGCTTATCTCTGGTCTCGGGTCAGCAAACATTGCATCATATTGACGTAAATCGAAGCTGAGGACTGCCACACTTTTAAGCTGCTGCCTGTCAGAGATGTGGATCTCTGCTATTTGACCTTTGACCTCTGGACTGCTGGTATCATGCCCGCCTGAGGAGCCAGGCGCATAATTAACTCTTCTGTGCATGTGAGTGACGTTCCTTGTGTTTTTGGGTGGTTTTTTTCTTCTTCTGAAGATCAGAACAGTAAGCTGACGTTTGTGTCGTTTGTGCATGTGTGTGTGTGTGTGTGCGCGTGTGTGTGTGTGTGTGTGTGTGCGTGTGCGTGTGTGTGTGTGTGGCTCTTAACTGTAGTTAAGCAGTGTTTCTATTGATCCTTCCCACATTCTTGTCAACAACTCAAGTCAGGATAAGGTGTCCACACACACACACACACACACACACACACACACTGACCTGACTATTCTTCTCAGAAGGTTGTACACAGATAAAGGAATCATAGTTTTCCAGGAAGCAGTCAACATACGACGCCACCTTTCCGGCCATGAGGTGCACCTCTATCCTGGTTTGAGACCCTGCGGGGGAACAGTTGCACTAGATGTGACGCCCTACCCTGTTGTCCTCCTGTGTGTCCCACTCCGGGCTGAAGGTGTGGAAAGGCTGGCTCCCTTGGGTGCAGTTGGAGAACTGGAAGAGGCTGGAGAACGTGCGCCTGTTGTCGGACGTGTCGGCGAAGATGGCGTCCTGGAAGTTGACGCCGTGGGGGAGGATGTTGTAGTTCTCATCCATCCTGCAGAGCAGATTGGACAGGAAAACCTGTGAGCTGTGGGAGCCAGTGGAGCTGTAGCTGACAGCGGCTGAATGAATACGGTTTCATAGGCCGGTGCTTTTCATGGGTTACAATCATTTTAGATTTAATGAGCCTTTTTGCTCTGCAGGTCAAATCATACTCTGCAAAACAACTCGCAACAACAGCTATCCAACAGAAGATAAAGAGCTCGACATTTTAAGTCTCACTTAATGAAAATACTCAGCCTCCTGTTTATACAACTGACTGCAGATCAGTCTGCTCCAGAACAAACTAAGACAAGAATGGAGAGTGTTCATTTAAAGTTGCTATTTAGCTAAATGCGCTTCTGGTCTGGTGAAGAGTTTTATGGGATGCAATCTAGTTTTAGTGACAACAATAAAACATCGAAACTGTAGGAAATGTAGATAGTCAAAATGTATAACGACTGAGTCCAGGCTGTGCGCTTTCACCTGAGGAAGAAGAAGTAGGAGTAGTTCTCCATCACGGTGTGGGACTGGCAGGACAGGTACCCCATTCCGGTCAGGTTGAGCCTGGATCCAGAGGGAACCTCCAGCATGCTGCCCCAGGCCTGATCGCACAGCAACTCCACCTCCGCAGAGTACAGCAGCCCTTCCTCCGCGCCCTCGTACCCATACCCGAACCCGACTGGCAGCGAGTTGTACAGGCTGCCCGCCCCGCCGCCCAGGGGCTCCCGGTGGATCGCCAGGACCCGGGCGTACACGATGATCTCCGCCAGCTCCGCCCGGCAGCCCTCGCTCAGCGGCCGCCACTCGGAAGGGAGCTGGCACCCGTGCGTAAAAGTGTCCAGATGCGCAAAAACGCCAAGCGCTGCGAGGAGGAGAGCCGTGGAAGACATCCCGAAGAGCCCGAGAAGAGATACACGCTTCTGGTAGCTTGTAAACCTCGTGGCGATGCCTCACTGAAGAAAAGTGTAATTTAAATTGTTTTATGCTGGAGGTCTCTTCAAGCATGCACGTCGCTAAAAGTTGGTCAGGAACTAAGTAAGTAAGGAACTGCACATCTGGTTGGTGACCTTGAGGCTTGGTGATGCTCTACTTCACCAACAAAAATGTCAAAAGCATGCACGTAACTTGTTGCACAAAGTTTGACCACAGTGCTGTTGTCCATTAACTAAACGCGCACAAACACATCTTCTCACCTCCAGACTCTTGGAGAGAACTCAACAGTCAAATCAATTTGCAGAAACTTAAAGCCCTCCAACCTGCCGCTGTGATCCCAGTGCTTCCACCTCATCTGTCCGCAGTGGGAGCCACAGGCTTCACAAGAGCGCACGGGTGCTGCGTTCAGGGACTGATAAAACGCTCCGACGTTTGATGCTTCTATGGGAACTGGTTGGTGGGCTCAACCGCCATCTACTCGGAAAATATCAATATGGTTTCCAAACGTCTTTCAAATGTCTTTAACATTGTAAACCAACATTTTACATCCACAACTATTCATTTGTTTTAAATCATAATTTAAAAATATAAACATATAGTAAGAGTAGCTATTCTGGCCACTCTTTACATATTTTTGATGGCCAGCTTCTTCACCAGATGCAGGGTCATCGACAGCTTCTGGGTTCAACTCTAAATGTGTAGTTTACAGTTTTACGAAAGCGCACTTGAAAGCAACCGAGAGGGTCAGTGAGGTCCAAGTGTTTTACTGTTGGAGAGCATGAGCTGGAGGTCTCCTTTGACACAGTGGAACAGAAAAGAATAAGGATAATAACATCCTTGTACATGTCTCATATGCAGTTCAATATGGTACTAAATCTCTACAAAAATGAGATGTCAGACATCAGCTGCTCCTGTTATAGCCTTCTCCATAAAACAGCAGATATCCTCAACATGCACAATAAAACACAATAACTAGGACCTCATCGAGGATAACACTTTCCAAACACAGTCAAACGTTTTAGTGGCGAAAGCTCTGTATTTTTGCTTAGAAAACACTGCCATCTAACGGACACTGCTATGAACAGCATGCATATATTTATTTTATTTTTATATAATAGATAATCTAAATCATTAAAATGTTGTGATATTTCATGTTTGACTTATTTGTGAACTCCGTGCACCACAAACAAATAAGCAAAGACATGTTTTATCATTAATGTGGTAGGGATCTTCTTGTGTTTTTGGTATTACATCAGGGTGATTTATAGATCTGTGGATCCAGTTTTTCGTTTCTTTTTGTGAACGTACAAGGTGACTCCTGACGTCTCCGCCCTCAGCTGTCAGTCTCTCGCTGATGTCTAACATGCGGATGTGCGGCTCTGTTTATAAACGCAGCTGTCGTTTATACCGAGAGCTTCGCCGCTCCGTGACGTCACTTCGAGGAAGTCGGAGCTGCGTCGACGGAGCGACCGTTTCGTTTAACGTTGACAGGAAATAGGTCAAACGAGCTTTCAGAATAAGAGCGTAAACGTGAGGATAAGTGACAAAGTTGGCCTTAAAGCTCGAGCATAGATTAGCAAAACCAATACATTATTAAATAAAGGTGATGAGTAAACACATTATAACTATGTTCCGTTTTGTTGTTTCTATTGTCCCTGTTCATGTGTATTATCTGACTGTTGCCCTTATAAATTATATTATTGGACAACAAATTGGCCAACAAAACTTCGTACCGAATCTTTTGATAAAAGTATTTGACTTATTTGACTACAGTCTTTTTAAAACATAAAATAAATGACTGCTCAATTCTTGCACCGTCTTCGGCCAAAAAAACAAAGATATTATCAAAGTGCTGTTTTATTTTGAAAAACAATCACCGGAAATCGCTTTGTTTCCGTACGTGACTTGACGTTGCAAACCCAGAAGCAGCGCAACAAGGTTGCTCGACGCATATCGCCGCCTCTCCCGAGTGTGTCCGTGTGTTTCTGTAGCGAAGTGGTGGACTACGTCCGGTTTTCCGAGTTGACAGCAGGTGAGTGAACAATATTCGTACGCGGTTTTTCACGCGTTTTGTCGTGACGCAGTTCGTCTCGGCGGCGACGCGTCCGCGTTGCGCAAGTTGCTGGTAACTTTTCAGTGTTGACCAAAGGAGTCTCGCACCGGACAGGCCCACCTTGAAGAAAACGAAACTAAAGTTGTGCGACCAAACGTCGAAAATAACACACAAGGACTCATTTTTCCAGTTAAAGTGTGACTCTCCCCACTGGTGACCACTGTGGTGCTGTGGCGTTACACTTCATATCTCTGTATTATGTTTTATTTGTGAGGTGTGTGTGTGTGTGTGTGTGTGTGTGTGTGTGGGGATGTTATAATGTGATTAAACTATCACGTGACCTGATGATGAGATAATTCCGGCTGGATGCTCTTTTTCTGCTGCTGATCGCTGAAGCTCTGAGTCATCGTCATGTGCTGTGTTGACGTGAAAGCACTTAAGTTAATAAGTGAGGAGTAGAATGAAAGGGTGCTCAATAATAAACCATTATAATCCATATTTTTATTCTGTGTATTTAATTTGGCCTGAGATGGAGTCAGTCCAGTTGTACCTGTGGATGTCATGAAGCCTACACTACGTGATCTTTCACTTTTGAATCAAGGAAACATAACACAGATCAATAATATATCCAATTTTCCAAAGGGAAAAGCCGCCACGTCTTTATCAACATTCAAGTTTCATAATGTCCGTCTCCCTCTCAGCGTCATGGCGTCCGGAGGCCCCGTGATGAACGGCGACATCTCTTGCTCTCCCGGCCAGTCGGGCCCGCTGGAGGAAACCCTGCAGCAGATGAACGTCCTCATCCAGGAGAACCGAGACCTGAAAGGTGAGGGAGACGTTTTCTCATGAGAGCCTTCCACAAGAAAAGCCTTCCTAGCGCTATTATCGGGTCTCAAAGTGCCCCGGGGTCAAAGGTCAGGGAGCGCTGGTTTCCCGACTGCTCCTGTCAGGGTGGAGATTCAGAGTTGTCGTGTGATTGACCTGTTGGATCAGTGTTTTGGGACGCACGGAGTTGTAAACTCAAATGACTTGTCCTTCGCTATTTGCATCCATTCAAATTGCGTTCGGTCTGTGTCTGTCGCCGACCTCAGAGGCCCTGCACCAGACCAACGTGACGATGAAGGAGCGTTTCGAGGACCTGTCCACGTGGCGGGAGAAGCAGCGGCAGGAGCGGGACTTCCTGGAGAGCAGGCTGGAGGAGGCTCGGGGCCACATGGAGGTGCTGACCCTCCAAAACCAGGAGCTGGCCATGAAGAGGGACGAGAGGACCGGGGGAGCGCCGGCAGATTTGCTGGTGAGAATGTAACCCATTTTTTATTTATTGGATGGAAGCTGCTAAGAGCCAATGTTCCTATGATAACCATTTTTTATTTTTATGAAATTATCTTCGTGATATAATTATTTGATTTATTTCGGAGACTTTGTCCGGCTCATTTTACATTAAATTGCACAAGATTTAAGCTTCTGTTGAATTGTAATCCGTGTGCTCCTGTGTGTCTCCAGGCGGTTTCATCCAATCAGAGTGCAGAGCTGGATGCGCTGCGTGCCCAGGTTGCTCGCCTGCAGGCAGAGAAGAACGACCTGGTGGCCATGAACTCTGAGCTGCAGCTGAAGATGGACCAGGAATCAAACGACGACTCCTTCATCGAGATCATCAGGGTCACGGTGAGGGCACACACACACACACACCTCCTATATAATCAGTGTGTCTTTTATTCATCATTGAAAGGCTTCATCTAACAAAACAACAGCGTCCTACTCTGTGATATAACCGGGTGTGTGTTATTCTTTTCAGGATAAAGGCGTGCATGGCGTGAACGGCGTGTGTGGTTCAGAGAGCAGCCGGCGTTCGGACCTGGGCATGACGGCGTCCCGGCTGGAAAGCGAGGAGATGACCGTCAGCCAGCTCCTCCAGTCGCTGAGGAACGAGGCGCAGCGGGCCGAGCGGCTGCAGGCCGAGCTTCAGTCCTGTGCTGCCAGGTAACCGCGAGTTGACCCGCTCTCATCTCGTGCGTCATAACAACATGAACAACCCGGTTCATAGTTTTGCTTCATTAATGAGGTTGAAATAGAAATGAAAGAAGGAATTTGAAATTAAAACCAAAGCTACGGAACTGTCTCATTGTTCAGTTTCCCACGAACAATGTCTCATATCCCTTTTTGTGGTTACGGTTTGGATGCAGATTATAATCTGATCATGAGAATATGCAAACAATAAGTTATGAAACACCACACAACTCAGTGTGACCTAGAAGTGTTGACTTGATAGGGTTTTAAAATTGTAATGTGACAAAATAGTTGATTCAAAAGATGACGAAAGAGCACGTCCAGTTAACCCTTTCATCAAATCTTATCTTGCTGAAGTAAAATAAAAGAATGAGGACTGAACCTGCAGTACAACACCACAGAGAGCAGAGCAATGCGTCAGTTTGATCACTTTACAGCAGTTTGATCACTTTACAGCAGTTTGATCACTTTACAGCAGTTTGATCGCTTTACAGCAGTTTGATCACTCTACAGCAGTTTGATCGCTTTACAGCAGTTTGATCACTCTACAGCAGTTTGATCGCTTTACAGCAGTTTGATCGCTTTACAGCAGTTTGATCACTCTACAGCAGTTTGATCACTCTACAGCAGTTTGATCACTCTACAGCAGTTTGATCGCTTTACAGCAGTTTGATCACTCTACAGCAGTTTGATCACTTTACAGCAGTTTGATCACTTTACAGCAGTTTGATCGCTTTACAGCAGTTTGATCGCTTTACAGCAGTTTGATCACTCTACAGCAGTTTGATCACTTTACAGCAGTTTGATCACTCGACAGCAGTTTTCAGCAACAGCAATGTAGCGTTGGTAGTTTGCCAGGAGGTTTAACAGATTATTGAAAATATTTCCAAGTTATAGCAACATTTATTTACATCATCTGCGTTGTCGCTCATGATCGTTGGTTAATTTAGGAAACATAAAGCTCCTTTCCTTTGCGTTTAGAGGATTTGAGCAGCACTTATCATGGCTGCCACGTAGATACTTCCGGGTCATTTAGGAACCTTCATACCAAACGGACTATTTGACTGCAGCCAATAACCTTTTTGAGTGTCTGGTCCCTGAAAGCTGTATACCAATGTTTGTAATGGAGGGTCTTCATTACAAGTTTCTTGCGATTTTATTTCCCATAAACTGGACAGAAGTGGGAGAAAATTACGGATTTGTTTTTTGTTTTTAAGTGCAATTTTTTCACAAAGTTCTTTCTTTTTTTTTCTTCTTTAAAAAAAAAAAAATCTAATTTTGCCTCTTGACATATGTTCAACAGGATCAGAGAGTTGGAGGAGAGGAAGACGGGCATGGGGAAAGCCACACAGACCCCTCAAGCAGAGACCAAGGAGGATTCTGGGAAAGAGGAAAAGGTATTTACAGTGAAACAGCATTTTATATTGAATGAAAGATGTAATCTCAGATTGGTAGTGTCATTGCGATGCGTGTTTTTCTGCAGCTTGACCACGTTTAACCTCATTGTGAATTCTCCTCTCCGTGTGCTGTTGATGATCTACCACTCAACCATCGCCATAACCGGTCCACTGAGTTTTGCAATCTTTAGTTATTCTCCTTGTCACAACGTTCGTGTGTCAATGTGCCAACGTTTCTCAGGCAGCGTCTGAGGTGGAGAATCTGAAGTCTCAGATGATGACGCTGTTCAAGGATCTGCAGCATGCCCAGACCAAGCTGGACGAAGCAGAAGGCATGAAGAAGAACCTGCAGGACAGGTTAGGCAGCAGGTTGAGCCAACGACAGTGACGCAACCCAATGCAGTTAAAACTCATACCGGGGAAATCCAGTTGTTCATACAAAGGTTTCCTAATTCAGCTGTCGTTCCTTGTACACTTATATACAGCTTTCATCTCTGTGTTCAGATGCCGGGATGTGGAGCAGGACGTGGTCACTCTGAAGGCTCAGCTGGTGGAGAAGCAGGCCGTTCAGACGGAGAACGACCGGCTGAAGCTGCAGGTGGACAGCATGCAGTCTCAGAGCCTGATGGAGCAGAGGAAGGCCGGGGAGGAGAGGTCAGAGACGGCATAACTTATCTATATACAGAGACACTCACTGGTCATGTTTATAAAGATCAACTGCTTTTACTCTCCAGAAAAATGTGAAATCTGAACTGATCTGCATTGAAAACCCCCCATTCTCCTCAGAGTCACCATCAGAGTGGTGATTATGCTATATTTAGAGTTATCAGTAACAGCCGTCCTTCCTGCCTCACAGGAACAACCTGGCCCAACTGAAGGATGCCTACACTAAGCTGTTTGAAGACTACAATGAGCTGAAAGAGGAGAAGAAGAAGAGAGAGGTCAGCGACAGATCAAACAGAATGCATGCGTGAGAGAGATGGGAGCCAGACGTGTTTGACCTTTTGCCCTCTGGTCTGGCAGTCTGTGCTGGTGCAGCAGGAGGTGGTGGACGAGCTGCAGGAACGGCTGAGTGCCGCCGAAGAGGCCCTGGCTGTGAAACAGAACCACATCGACCACATGAAGCAGGACATCTTCAGCAAGGAGGAGGAGCTGCAGACGATATCCGTGTTCCAGGCTCAGGTCAGCGCGCACGTATGATTTCTCCATGTTGAGTAAAGCAGAGCGCCTGCTGCACCCGAAGTATCAGACGCCCCCACGGCAACACCGTCTGTTTTTTTGTTGCTGTGCCGCAGGCGGAGGTCTACTCCTCTGACTTCTACGCAGAGCGAGCAGCGAGGGAGAAACTCCACGAAGAGAGGGAGCGTCTGGCTGCTCAGCTGGAGTACGTGAAGAAGCAGAACAGCCAGCTGCAGGATGAGCTGGACTCGCTGGGCAGGTACGGCATCGAACGGACGGAGTTCGCTTCTGCACCTTCGTTCTACCTGTAGTTCAGTTCAGGAATAAATAATGAATACAATACAGCACAATAGTTCCTTTCATTTTGAGTCTGGTTCCCTTTTACACTGTAACCAAGCTGTAAGCCTGAGCGGTCACTCATTGGACAGTTTTGGGGATGTCCTCCTGCATCGTCAGAGCCACGTGGACGTAGTTAACAAACAATGTTATCATCAATAGTTGTCCGACGTCCCTCTTTCATGTGTTTTCGCTCTGCAGGCAATCGCTGAACGAGATGCAGAAGAGACACATGTCACTGGGAGGAAACCCAAACGCAGCCGGCGGCAGTCTGGTCGGAAGAGGTACGTGTGCTTTCCTCTGGGTCGTTTAGTTTACTTAGCGTCCCATGTTTTCACCTGATCGTCTTAAAGAGACAGTTCACCCACGAATGAAAACTACATATTCCTCATCTTACCTGTAGTGCTATTCATCAATCAAGACAAACCAAATACTGGACGACACATTCTCGCTCACATGAATGGCGGTTCATTGTGCCGAGGGAAATCCGTCTGGATTCAGCTATTACTGAAGTTTACAACCATTAGGACCAAATGATTTGAATAAATGTTCACGCCCCTTAACTCTTTTGCAATGTCCGTCTATGGGAAAAGTATAATGGCATCACGTGACGGACCCATAAATTGTAGTTGCACAGTTTGGCCACGACCCACAACGAAAACACAACGTTGCATTTCAGCAAACATGTTTGGGACAAACCTGATGGAAGGTTGTGTTTTTTGTTTTATGAGAGTGGTATCAATCTTCTCCTCTGACTCCAAGGTACCAGCTGGCAGCATCAGGGGAATATTCCCGAACACGCCTGTCCCAAGTGCAATGAGATCCTGCCGGACCTGGACTCCCTGCAGATCCACATCATGGACTGCATCAACTAGACCTCCTCCATCACGAGCATCCTCGACAACAGCGGCTCCATTAGCAGCTTGAATCTGAGTCTTCCTCTGCTTTGCCCCGCAGCTCTTCTCAACACCACAGTACCACGATGAACCCTGAAGCATCCACTGATCCACTATTCAATCTGAAAAGCATTAAGAGTCTGTCTGGTTGGTTAAATTTGAGATTTCTTTCGAAAGATTTGAATCCGGACAACATATTGTCGGACACATCTTGCAGGTTGTCTGTTTGCCTGTCATGCAAACTAATTTAATGTGTGCATGACAGGCAGAACACACCAAATTAATGCCATATATATGTATATATTTATATATATATACACATTTATGTTTGTTTTTCAAAATTCCTTTTCAAATTTAATTTGATCTATATTCTTTGCTTGGTTAAAATCAGTTTGTACATGACTGGGTTGTTGGCGTACGCACCATGTAGGCACTTTAATATGAATATCTATATATATATATATATATTTTACTCCGAAGATAATTTGGATGTAATATATTGAACTTGTTGGTGAATCTGTCTCTGTAAGCCCCAGCCTTCGTAAGTCTGTGCAGGAAGCGCCGACACCCGGCACCTTCTGTCGTCTGGAGATTATTTAGGATTTCAGATTCCATGTTGTAATTCTGTGAATGAAAATAAAATATGCAAATTTCTGCATTTTTCTATTTACCTATTTTTTTTAACCAAAGCCATCTCTTGAGGCAAATCCACATATTTTAGATGATCTGAATGTCACTAAAATGTAATTCCAGTGAGAGAAGTATTAACAGGATATTCTGTGTATTCTGCTGACCTCAGCGTTCACATGTCCTGTCACTCTGTCACCGTTTGTTCAAGCACCACCGTCCTACAGGGAAGTCATATTTCACATCTCTGTGGAAGCCTTAAAGGAGCAGGACGTATGTTCAGTTCAGCGTCTAGTGAGCACTAAACAGCAGAAGCCGGAGGAGATGTAGAGCAAAACGTACATGCTAAGCTAAGCTATAGATAGCATGAGGGGACCCTCTGAAACAGGATCCCTCTCACCTCTAGCAAAGTAAATAATCCAACAATATTACACTTGTGTGGGATTGTAAAAAACAGTTTATTATACAAAACAGTGTAATATACAGAGTTCTACTAAGCTCATTTCTAGAGACATAGACATGTCTCAGTGACAAAAAACAGCAACAGGTGCTTTCCTCTTTTCTTGTGTTTGTCCGAGTTCAGTAGTCCAGCGCGCAGATGAGGGCGACTCCCCGTTTGATCCAGTGTCTCTGGCTCTTATCTGTAGGCAGCTCCAGCGCCATCACATAGTTGGTGGAATGACCGGTTGTAGACAAAGTCCCTACAAAAGCACACAAAGCAGTTCAGCAACATTTTCTTTCTTCCCATCACGGCACAGTTAAGTGTTTCTGAGCAGTCTGCCATGGCGGCACACGCGGCGTCCACTCCAGCTCAGATACTGTGTGCACTAACCGGCTCGTGTCAGGGTCTTGTAGATGGGGCAGATGTAGACTCCAGAGGTTGGAGGTATGCGATTGGGTTTGGGGATCAGCCAGATGATGGACATTTCTGTGTGGAGCTCCTTGGCCTTGGACTCGCTGAGTTGGCCTGCTCGGTGATCCCAGCGAGCCCCTTCCAGGAATAGACCGTGGATGTAGCACCCTGCGTTTGGTTTCTCTCTGATCTGTGACACTGACTCCAGCATCACCTGAGGTAGAAGGGATGACAAAAGAAGTGAGGAAGTGACTGGGCGACAGCCAGTACAAAGCATTAAAAGCAAATCTTCAAAGCAATGCACACGCAAATTAACCCTATACGTCGATTTAGACCGGTACATGTGTCGCCCTACACTTGGAATCTGTGTCTTTTGAGTCAGTAGGGTTCAATCATTCAGCTTAACATCTGACCTCAAAGTCAAATCCAATTGTGTCGATGGAGGTGCCGGAGCGACGGGCGTAATTCTGCAGGGTTCCTGTGAGAAAAGCCTGGGGGAAAAAGAAGCCGCTAATCCAGAAAACAGGTGGAATGCCAACGCGGATCCATCTCTGCAGGAAACTGATCCTCTGCACCAGGTCTGACACCCAGGAGGCCAGGGGCTTCAGAGACGGGTATGCCTGGAGGGCGAGAGAGCAAGCTGCCACTCAAAGAAGCTGTGTACTGTTACGAAACAGAGGCGGGACCAGAAATGTCTCCAAAAGTTCATCGCTAATCTGTACACTGAGATCGTGTCTGCGTGTGTGTCTTGCCTTGGCTTTCCACATGTCAGGCACCACATTGTTGAACAGGCTGTTGGCCATGAGCTCCAGTTGTGATGACATCACCACTAAACCCTTCAGAGCCTTCACGATATCACTGAGACTCTGAGAGATGACGGCCAGCAGCGTGTTGTATCTGAGAGACAAAACGAGACATGTTACTAAAGTCTTGCAGTACCTCGTTCAGTATGACTCCGTCATGGTTCCTAGTATTTGCAAATGACAAGAGTATTGTGCAGACAAATACACAACAACTACACGTCATAAATACATTATGTACACCAAGACCTTGTTTAAAACATTAGCTTGATTCACAACACTTAAAGGAAAGATTACAACGTTTTTACGACTCCACAGTGTAAAAGGAGAGATTTTATATTTGCGAGAAGCTGAGAGCACCGTTGACCAATAACTTGGCAATTACAACTCAAATGTTGTCAACGGTGCCTTCAGTGGAGCACACATGGCCGTTTCTTTCTCTGATCTCAAACATCTACCAAACCGTATGAGTATGTTTATATTTAGGAGAACTGAAGTCCTCTGTTAGCTCTCGTTACCTGATGACCTCCTGGATGAGCACTGTGTTCATGGACTCTTCGTAGAGGACCGGGTACTTTTCCATCACCTCCTGAACACTGAAAGGCTTAGGAATCTTTCCGACGATGCCGGCCACTATCTCCTCCACCCTCTACGGGACAGGAAGAGCCACATCAGCAGCGAGGCGCAGCCGTAGACCAAGCATTCAGAAACACACACACATCATGTCAACATGTCTGACAGGCTGCAAAGCAAGGCTCAGTCAAGTATCTTAGGGGTAGAAACTTGATGTTTTCTGTCCCGCACCTCTCAATTTGTATTGAATAAATGTGCAAACTATGACATTATACAAGTGGTACTAAAATACATGATCTGTACCTCCTCCAGCGTTTTGCCCCCAGCAGCTACAGCTCGGGGCTGGAGGCAGACAACGGCTCCCAGCAGGGCGAAAGTCTCATTCTGGGCAAAGCTGATGTTGGCGTTGTCGTGGAGTCCAAAGATCTCCGGTGTATCATTGAGGGGCAAACCACGAATGTATGCCAAGTAATCCTAGAGTCAGAATGTACTATCATTTCCTCTCATTGTGATGTTAAAGCAAAATTGTATACACAACCAGCATTAGGGTGAAGCAGGATCTCCCTCTTTTAGAGTCAAGGTGTTTGATTACAAAGATCAAGTCTAATGCACTACTCGTGTCACACTCTTTTGAACGCTCCTGCGTGTATCTCACCTTGAGGCCCAGATTGGTGTCTATCTGCCGGTAGACTCCAGATGAAGAGTAGACGTGATCCTCTTTAAGCACAGCGGGACAGTAGAAGTCCTCCAGCACACTGAGCAGACACCGTCTGTCCCAGTCATCTGTGACGCGGCCGCCATAATTAATCTCCCCTGCGGTGTATTTCAGCACCTGGACAGGTAGAGGACCGAAAAAGGCTCAAACACACACTCATTCTCTGGCGGAGACAGTGTGGATGTCACAGCAGCAACTGACTGTGAGCAATAGCATAGCGACAGAAGCCTTGTCTCCTCACACCTTGTATGGGACGTCCTCGTACTCGTCCAGGAACATTTTCAGTTGGCTGACGCAGATGTTCAGGTCTCCGTCTGTGAACCCGTAGGAGATGTTGAAGCCCAGTGGGCCAAACTTCCTTCGCTCCAGAGCAATGCCATGGAAGAGACACAGAGACAGCAGCAGAGACTTGAGGTGAGCGGTCTGGAGAGGAGAGCAGAGGGGAGGAGGACGTTGGAGAGACTGCTAGGTACGAAACAAACTGATCTTAATCAAAGGCAAGTTTCCCAATCAACATATGAAGTGATGAATATAATGAGCTGAAATAGATTCAGATGGGGACCGAAGACGAGCAGACCTTGGTGGAAGAGGAGAGAAAATCATCGGTGAGCCTTAGGTAAGTTTTCTGAAGATTGGCCTTGATTCCCCTGGGAGGCTCAATAGTCATCTTTGACCCATTTTGGAGAATGGCCACCGGGAACTTGTTGCTGGGAAGACTTGTGAGCCACAGACGGAAGTCCTTGTGCACCTGTTTGGGGTGTTGTGAGCAGTAAAGGAAGTATTAACATTGGCAAAGTAAATGAAGGCTAGTTAAACATGCACTACTCCAATAAGTATGATCTGACCTTTTCTGGGTTGATGTTTTCAAGGAGTCTCTCCAGGGAGGGCATCCAGCTGGGCGCCAGGTGACAGTTCTGGAAAAAGACCCACTGACCTTTCTCCAAGGCAGTGTGCAACAGGATCTCAGCCCAGGGGCCCTACATCACCGAGCAGCAGCAGAAGAAACGGCAGATGTGAACAGTCGTGCCAAAAACAGGAAGCTCAACACAAGGCTTGAATTTAAGAGGAAACATCCACGCTTACTAGAAAGTTGTTCCGCATATAAAGAGCCGGTAACGTAGTCATAACACAATCTCCCTTCAGCCAGTTTGGCATTCTAGGAGTCTTTCAGAAAAGCTCGGGAGCTCAAGACAAACATGAAGGTCAGAGAGAGAGAGAGGTGATTCCCAGCACCCAATGAGACTCTGACCTGGCCCTGGCCCAGAGAGATGGACTTCATCTTCTTGGAGAACTGCATGACATCAGCAAACTTGTAGAGGTCAGCAGCAGGGTCGGTACCAGGGGAAAGGACAAAGATGAGGGGAGTGGTGGCAGACGAGTCCTTGAAGACCACGGCCAGGTCCGATGTCTGAGGGAAGATGGAGAGAGAAAGAGTGCTGTGATACACTGAAGAACAAAGACCGGACATGATAATGGAACCAATATCGGCATGTTAATAAGCGACTGTCACAGAAATAAGACATATTGGTTTTTAACATGAACATGAAGGAAAGAGGCAGGAGAGTGATGCTACCTGAGGCTCAATGAAGCGCTGTCCTAGCTGAGCTGAGACAAAGTCCTGCAGGGCTTCAACAAGACAGTCGGCCCTCAGACAGCGCAGGACCAGCAGCTTCTGGAATGAGTCCAGCTTTGTGTCCCACTGTCCAGGGAGAGGCTCCCTAGAGACACACACACACACACACACACATGCACACACACACACACATGCACACCTTGTTAGCTATAGACCGCTTCTGCACGGTTCACATTAAGGAAACAAGTGTGCATAGTGGTTTTCTACGCGTGCCTGTGAGGCTGGTTGCTGTCAAAGATTCTCTTGAAACCCTGCACATGTTTGGTGAAGCTCTCCGCCAGGTTGTTGAAGTGGTCCAGAGTGCTGAGGCCCAGCATGTCCTGCCAGGCGCGCTCCGACAGCCAACTCACTGCCGGGTTGGGCAGCTCGAGGACGGGCATCCCTCCAGAAAGCAGGTAGCGCCAGTCAGTCTGCCCCGGAGAGACCACACAGATTCATTTCATGTACCTGGATTAACTCAATTTATGTATTTGTACAAGTTCCTCCAGGAAGTTAAAGAGGGAAACTCCCCTGTGTCTCACCATATCAATTTTGTTCTCATTCATCATGATGCGAGCGCTGAGGAGGAAGGCGAACATGAGTTTGTGCTTCTCAAACAAGCTGCGGCACACATTGCTGTACAGGCTGAAGGTGAAAAATTCATTGATGTTGGCGATTCTCCTCTCCACTGTGTCTGTGAGAAACATAGTCGAGAAATAATAATAATCAGTGGACGCAGATATATATATCCCTTCATTTTGTTTCAATGCTATGGAATTTCTCTCTACCTGCTTTCTGTGAATTGGCAATACCAGCCAGGAAAATGCCAAGGAACCACTCCAGTGAGTACTGGTACATGGGGTCAACGTTCGACAGGTCCGATACACAGAAGAAGAGGATCTGAGTCCGCACAGCCACCGGCACATACTCCAGACGGGTGGCGTCAATGTCCCGCTCCGTCTTCTCCGCCACCGCCACTTTGGCCTACCAGTGAAACCAGCTCTCGTTAAATCCAACAATAGTGGCTTGTCAGTTTGATGGCAAATCGCCACAGTATCATATATGAGGTGTGGAGGGAGAAACGCCTTAAGGTAGGCCATGTGTGATATGAGAGGTAATAGCTCTCTTGCTATTTTACCTTGATCTCTCCAGCCTTGATCTTGGAAGCCCCCAACACTTGGATGAGCTCCTCATTGTCCACAGGGTTTCCCTCCGTGGAGCTGAGGCGGGACAGAATCTCATCTTCAATTTCTTTCAGCTCCTGTTTCATCTTGGCGTTGCTGATGATCAGCTGGTTCTTAGCCTCCTCCAGGTCAGGACGTTCCTCAGCCACCACCTGGCCCAGCAACTGGTCCTCCAGACCACTGGACATGCACATTTACACGAACACAGACGGTGAGACCAAGACATAACTGTTAGAATAAAGTTCTCACCCTGAATTTGATTTGGGAAAACATATTGGCACTAAATATATATTATTAAATACATGGCTTGTGTCAAAACATTTTTTGGATTTAGCTGTTATCTGTTAAGGTCATGTTACCTGGGTGACAGGGTGAAGTTAATGAGGGTGACTTTGGTGGAGACCTCTGGAGAGTAGTGTGGGTTCGGCAGCTTGGTGGTGATGTACATCTTGAAGTCTTCATGGTAAAAGATGACTGAATCCCCGAGCTTCAGCATTACGCTGCTTTTCTGCTTAAATGTCTAAGGGCAGAACAATGTGACTTAAGCGTGCGTGTGTGTATGTGTGTGTGTGTGTGTGTGTGTGTGTGTGTGTGTGTGTGTGTGTGTGTGTGTGTGTGTATTCACCTGCTGCAGCAACACAGGGTCTAGAGCAGGATCTAACTCCTCCCCGATGTTCTCCAAGATGCAGGGTTTGCCAAAGCTAATGGCGTTCTCGAGGCTGCGCAGGAAGTCCCGGTCACTTAACTTCAGAACCTCCAATCTGTTGTCTTGCTCCTGGGAGACACCAGGAAGCAAGTATGAATGAGAAGTGGATTAAATACAGACATTGAGAAGCTTCCCATAGGAGTTGGGAGTGGGCGATGTGGAAGATGAGTGAACCCCAACTGAACAGTATGCCCACTGGTTGCCACTGCGCCAAAGTGTGCCGAACTTAGTTCAACAACACATTGAGCAGCTGCGCTCTCGATACGGGTTCTACAATAAAGTTGTAAACTCCACAGGCAATGTGAAGGAATTAAGCTCTTGATACAGCTACTTTTCATCTATTCGTGTCTCACTGCCATCAGAGCGGCACACAGGTTCCTCACCATCTTTTTGATCCATTTGTTGGCTTGTCCCTGGGGATCAATGAATAAAGCCCAGCGCAGAGAGTACTGGGCAATCACACCATTCTCCACTGATAGGTTATCCTTGGGCAGACCTGATATCTATGCACATAGAAATGACGACATGGGATGACTGATTTCAATCAAAATGTTATAGGCTTAGATCCTGAATGCCAGCTGACGGTAGGATGGTTCCTACCTGCCAGGAACGGATCTTGACTGGATCTCCTAGGGTGTTGATCAAGTTGGATTCATCAGTGTGTGGAACACTAAGCTCTTTGAAACAATGCAGCATCTCCTCTGCCATGGCTGCCCTGTACTCTCCCTAGGAGCAGACAGAGACTCAAATCACAAAGAGACCTACAGCATCCACGCGACTGCAGCAAAGGACACAATAAGCACAAAATGAAAAACACAAAGAGACCAAAATAACTATGATGAGATGCTAAATGACCACAAAGTGTAATGCCTACAAAGAGACCCAAAACAGTAACAAAAGACGCTCAACAACTTTTAAGTCTGCATGTTATGCTCTTATGGAGGAGCGGTGGTTGGGCCACTTGTCTCATCATCCGCCTATGACAACAGTACATTCAGCCTTGTGATAGATTAGATGTTAAGACAAGTCTTCTGGAACATCAAAACTAAAAGTTAAACCTTTCCAACAGAAAAGAACCAGAACATTAATTGGTCAAAATGCAATTGATCTTGATGGGAAATATGTACACATTATATTATTGGTCGTGCACCTTTTTGATATGGATGCACCAACTGAGATATACAACCCACTTACAGTGAAAGGCCCCAGGTATGCTACGTATCCTGCAGAGAGAAGGACATCGCCTGCCACATTATGGACCATGTAATCCAGATCTTGCACTGTTTCCTTCCATCGCACCTTCTCATCTGCCAGTCCACCAATAAGCTGGAGGGTAAGGAAAATGTGAAATGTGTTTTATTGTCATATTGACAATATCACACTGCATCACGCAATTGAAGAGCACACAGAAAATCATATCCCCATCATAACATCCTATGAGATCAAGTCTTATTCCATCTCCTCCCGTCTGACCTTGTCTGCTCGAACGAGGCGGGCCTCACACAGTTGATACTTGTTGTCCAGTTCATCTTTCTTCGCCAGACACTCCTGGTACTTGGCCTGCAAAGCGGCGACGCCGCTCTCTACCACGGCCAGCTTTTCCTTAGCATCATCCAAGATGCCCTGTGTGACAGCTAAGTCCTCCTGGGCCTCATGGAGAGCTTGCTGTGCAAATATTCAAACATTTCTAATGGTAAGATGACTCTTATCTGACAAACATAAATACAGCAGCGTTTGATGTGGATAGCAAATAGCTCCAATGTGGATTTAAGTCTTTACCCTTTTAGGTTCCACACCCTTGGCCACAAAGTGAAATTTATGCATCGCTCGCACCCACTGACAGATGGAGGTACAGGCTTTGGAAACCTTGGCAATGGAAGCAGGCTGGAACTCCTCATTATCTATGTAGGGCTGGACGGCGTTGATCACGCTGTCTGGGATGTTTTCCTGCAAAACAATTGATGACAGAAAAAACAACTTTTAATACATCTCCCAAAGAGGAAGTCAGGATCAAACACAATGATCATTGCTCTGGAGAGACAATGACAACGTATGCTTCACATATGATGATGTGTCAATAAACATATGTACTGCCACTACATATGAGCTCTACCTTATCATACTTGAAGAGGCTCTCCAGAAACTTGCCAGGGTCTTGTAGCAGAGCTTTACCAGCTTCCCAGTAGTCATCTATCTTGGTGCCAGGCTTCTCTCCAGGTATCCTTTTGGGTTTGATGCCCTTCATAATGCACACCGCCTCCATAACCTGATTCACCCCTTTGGGAGGTCGCTGCATGGCTCGGACCTATGGAAAGAAAAAGGCAAAAAACAGGAGGTAAATTCGACATATCAACTAACAATGCGGTACTATTTGAATGTCATCACCAAATTCCCTGACCTCAGTGACATCGCTCTTGTTGAGCGACTTGAGGCTTTCGAGGGCCTCATCCAGGGCCGGCAAAGCCTCACTTAAGTCTCTCTGGGCGTCTTCGGCGATGGCTCCTGCAAAACGAGCTTTCTCTGAAGCCTTGGCTTCCTCCACTTGCACTGACTTCCGGGTCTCCTCTGCAATTACCGTGTCTTTCTGGCAACATAGAATATAAATCATACTCAAGGTCAGGCAGATGAATTGGAAAACCGCCCGCCCCTGTCTTTGTTCCACTGCTACTGATTTGCTGCATCTTTGGTTTCCTGACTTTGATGGTCTCCATAGTGACTTCAGTTTCCTTAGCGGCCTCCTCCAAAAGAGGCCTCATCACCTCCAGCTCCTCCTGCATCTTGCTCACATCTTCCGCTGTGCTAAGAAGCTGAAGGATGACAGAGCAGCAAGGAGTAAAGTAAGATTGCTCATAATGTCGCATGTGTACACAATTTACAAATTGAAATCCTGGCATTGTTATTTTGCCAGCTCAGCGCCTTGCCTTGTCCAGGCCAGTTTTCATGCGATTGCGCGCACTGCTCAGTTCTTGCTTCTTGCGTCCAATGAGATCTGAGAAGATTTTGAGCAGCTCCAGGTAGCTTTTGGGTGTGACATAGTTGTGTCGAGAAAGCTCAGCCAGGTAATGGCCACACTTCCTGGCTACCATCTGGTGGATCTTCATACACATCAATGTCTGGAGAGAAAATCAATTTGGGAGAGACTTTGTTTCATGAAAAGTTATTTCAATCTCTTAGAATTATGAATGTTTCCATTTTTTTTTCAGGCAGCTATTCACACACACACACACACACACACACACACACACACACACACACACACACACACACACACACACACACACATGCACACCCACACACGCGCGCAGAGCATCCTCACCAGTCCACTCATGACTGTGGGGCTGGCTTCCAGCTCGGGCAGGTCATTCAGAAAGGATGTGGCCACAGCCCGCAGAGCTTCCTCTGGCCAGGCACTGAACCAGTCGATGGTGCAACACGTCACCAGTGAGGGAAACTGCCTCAGCCGCGCACGAAACACCTCACCCATAGGACTGCAGAGGAAGAAGTGGAGTGTGAGTAGCAGAAAGGGAGAGAACGTGGACGGACCTTGGATCAGAACTTTGGACAACCTCATGCAGAGGACCGTGTGGATGTTTCTGCGGACCCTCCTGATGTAGGCAGCCAGGAGGTTGGCTTTAGTCAGCTGTCCGCCCTGGTCTTGCACCACTGGCTTCATGGCTACCAGGATGCGCTCCTGCTCGTCTGATGCATACAGGTTGGGAACATCCCCAGAGTTCAAAATGTTGTTGATATCCTCCAGGAAGGACTCACTCTTAATCTGGGGGGATTAACACAAAGGTAATGATGAGTAAAACACTGCCTTGCCTTTTGGAGTGAACAGGAATTCATCACTTTATACATTGTACACTCTACATGTTGCATTTTGGTTGAAGCGCTCTTTCAATTTGACTAAATCGATTAAAACAAGTGACAACAGTGCAACAGCATTCCTACCACTACATCCCATGAGCTGTCATGTACGATGGCTGTGTGATAGTGATGTTAATCAGCTACCACACAGTCTACTGTCGCAGGTGTTGAGGGTTATTACCTGTGTGTCTACAAAGAGGAAGGTGATCTGCTGGTTCTGAAGGCCGGCCTTCAGCATGATGCTTTTAATATCTTCTCTCCAATCTGTCTGGCTGTAGTTCTTTGACAGCTCAATCTGGAAACACTCATATTCTGAACTGAAGATGGACAAACACATGAGGACTGGGCCACAAGATGGTTAACAGTATCAACAGAACATAGTGTATACTTTTGGTTGAATGCTCTTCAAAGAATTTCCCTATAAAAGAAGAAAAGAAAACCCCTGCTTGTGCCTGAACTGTTACTCAGTCATCAATGACTAAAGGAACTTTGGTATAAAACAAATGCAAGTGAATGTTGATTGTGATATATTATTGTATCAATTTCATGTCTCATTATGATTTGTATAGTTTGCTCAAACAAATGTAAAAAGCCGCCCATCAATTTAAAAATCTCACATATATGAGGCCAGCTTGGTGAGTGACTGCCGCCCGCTCCCTCCCACTCCGAGCAGCAGGGCATTGCCCAGAGGCTGACGTAGGATGCGGCCAATACGGCACACGTGCTCAATGGCATCCATGAAGAGCACCAGCTTCATCTTGGTGGTACTGGTATAGTTGTAGTCTTCCATGTACTCATCCATCACTTTCCCCAACTAAATGACATCGTAAATGGGTGAAATGAAACAAGCATTTTCATTCACTTGTGCTGTTGAATGGAAAATAAAAGATTGATCTGGGGCATAAAATACTTCTGGCACTCACCTTTTCCTTGTCTTCTATGAGTGTGTAGACCTTGGGATCAGCTCCATGAATCATGAAATCTCCATACAAAACCGGTTGGCAGGTTACAGTTTCCTCGAAGCTGCAGCCAAACTCCTGAATGCAGTCCTTCAGGAGGTTGCTGAACCAGTCCCTGTCCTCAACACACACCAGGCGGTCTTGGAAAACTCGACAGCTTTCGTGGTACCACAGCTGCAGCAGCTGCAATTTGTCCTAAAATCACCAAAGTCACACTACTTTTATATTGGGAATACTTTCACTCCTGACTTCTCACCTTCATTAAAACTATTCTTGGGAATCAATAATATGTATTGCATCATTGTGGCATGATCCATACACTGCTTATACAAGTTGCAAGTTCGTAAGTACTAAACGGATCAAGTGACTGAAGCCGAAAGGTTAATCTAACAACATTTTTATAATAGTAATCTTAAATCACATTCATTGGATACTGTTAAATCTAACTACCTCTATCATTCCAGCCTCGGCCATCAGGATGCCCTGGAAGACTTTGGACAGGTCTCTGAGGTTGAAGGTGTAATGGGACTTGGCTGGAGTTGGGAGGAGCTGGGAGGTGATGGTGGAGTACACTCTGATAGTTGCGGCTACAAGAGGCTCATTTAGCGGCTGGATTTCTGGCACAGGTCCTGATGACAGAAAGCAGGATGGAAGAGAGAAGTGAAACCATGATAACATTCAATTTATGTGAAAATATATTCACTGTAAGATTACACTTTGGTCAACAACATGTGTAAAAGTGACTAAAATGAAGTGTTTTGTAACCTCTTATAATGTACAAGCTCTACTAACTGATACTGGTATTAAAATACATGTTTACACTCTTTGCACTCTTGCTTATCTCTGTGTCTCTGACTTACTGCCTGGTTCCTTTTGACTCATATTTCCACCTGAAAGAGAACAAAGATTCAGTTCCAAACCATTGTTGGTGTTTCTTCTCCACGGGCTTATGTGAGTATTCTCTGCCCTCTCCACGTCGAGCAGACCCGACTCACCCATCCAACTGCCCAGAATGGTGGAGAAAATCGTTTTCTTGCTGTCATCTTCCATTTCAGTGAAGGACAGGAAGTTGAAGTGGCGTGTGAAGCGCTGGGTGATGGGGTTCCGGCCTCCACCTGGGGGTCCCATGGCACAGGCAAAATTGATGTCCACTATGCGCTTGAACGCCCCTGTTTAGAAAGGACAGCAAAACAAGAGAACAGCTCAGTCTCACGAGACGTTTCATACTTCTTCGGAAACAAAACACATACATGAACTAAAACATGTCAATTATTATTTTGGGCAAGAAGACACACTCAAGAGCAATGTTCCATTAGGTCAACATTGAAAATCAAAAGCTCAAAGAAACAATAAAAAAAGAATTCTCACCTATCTGGTTCCTGTCATACCAGCCTCCATGGTCCATCCACTGCCTCAGCAGTTCAATAGGAGGCTGAGCACCATAAGTCTCCAACATGGGCATGTTCAGGTCATCAATGAACAAGATGAAGTGCTTCCCTAATGGAGGTCCAAACACACCTTTCCCCCTAACACACAGACGCGAGAAACCATTGAAATGGTGAGCCAAAAACATATGGTTGTATTGTAAATGACAATGTATAGTAGAGCAGGCATACCTTTTGTCCAGCTTACTGTCAATATAATCTTGAGTCTGGTTGGCTGATGTGCGGGCAGAGAACATGAGGAAGTGTGTGATGTATTCAGCGGGCATGTTCTTCAGCAGCTTGTCTGACATGGTCAGGGTCTTTCCTGTGCCCGTTGGCCCAACGCAGAGCACCTGGAACACACACACACACGTCAATATGAATCACAGGGCCTTTATTATGAGACTCTGAATGTGTGCTTCAGTAAAAAATGTTCACAGTATATGGTGACAAGTTATTTTATGACAATTACAGAGTTTGTGGTCGCGAAACGGCAATCAAAGTACTCACTGGTTTCTTATTGGTCAAAAGCACATGCATGAGGAAAGACATTCTCACTGTGTCAGCAGTGGGAACGATGATGTCAGCATAATGTGTCTCCGGCGTGATTACAACACTCTTTGCGTATTTCATCCAGCTGACCCACTGGACCTAAAGGACAGGCAAAAAGATGATTGAGAAAAAAAGCAAAAATGCATATGATGGTGCTAATCGCATGAAATATTTATAATATATTTACTTTTCTTTCCTCGTTTTCCTCGTCATCATCAAAGTTAGTAATCCCTGCATCATCCAGTGCGTAGTCGTACACCAGTCCCTCTTCTGGAAAGCATGACTCAATCTGAAGGACAAATACATTTACGTTAATTGAAATATACCTACGTCAAAAAATAATCAAGCTATCAATGCAAATTACATTATGATTATTTTGGTCTGGGGACGCTAAAGTGGAGGCGCTGGTATGACCTCTTCCTCTGCCATCTTCTTCCTGAGCCAGGCACTGAAGCGTTTACAGCTGGCTGCGTCTCCTGTGGCTCCCACACTCCACACTAGAGAGAAGAAGAACCAGGGCTCGATCAACTCCGCCAGACGGAGCAATTTATTCTGTGGCGGCGGCCTCTTATCCTACAAGACAAGAAAGGATTGATGGGGGAATCACGGTCAACAGAATCCACATATCCAAAAAGTATATACTGGAAAGATTTGTTTCATCAACTTCGAGGAGAAATCAGTAACTGCACATCTCATGACGTTGTTGAATGAATTAAACATGTTATTGGCTGCTCGAGTAGCATGATTGCTACCACATTAATTACTGAAACCAACAAACTTAGTCAATGTTTTTAAAAGCAGAGCATCTTCAGTATCCGTTTAGTTGGGACTAAGAAAATGTACCACCAGTATTTTTTATATACAGATGGATATAATAATTATACAATCATTCAAATACTATAGCCATTTTTAAGGTCCTGAAAACCTTGTGTTCTGAAGCTTGTACAGCTTCCCTTTAGCACTAAATATTTATCAAACAAAGCTCGAACTCCTAGGAGTAATAGAGATTTTATATTATATTTGCACAGAAATCCATGTAAATTCATTTCATGGGGCTAATCCAACAAAGAACAGCAGCACACACCTGTTTTGTGGCGTAAGGACTGAAGAAGCAGTCCATAAGTTTAAGCAGACTGCAGGTTAGGTTGCTGTCCAGAGAGGTGATGACCTCCTTTACTGATGAGCGGACAAATGTGACGGAGTCCTATAGAAGGTACAGAATAATAAAAGCAAAAAGCAGCACATTCTTTGTTTAATCAACTACAGTGAAAAGCTTTAAGGTTCCCTGGTGGTGTCTCTCAGTTCCCCCTCCCCTCTCACCTGTAGGAACCTGGCAAACAGGGAGTGGAGCTGCTCTGTGTACGCTTTCAGGGCTTTCGGGACTTGCCTCAGCCAACACTCTGTAAAAGGGACGAGGCCCAGGATGCTGGGCTCCAGGTAGACCATGCCACAGCGAGACACTGTGGCTGGAGATGCCACTGCCAGGTCTTGCACCTCAAACATCATGGTCATCACCTGCAAGGAGCAAACACCGAATGCCTGAATGCGCGCGGGACAAAGGAAACAACAGGGACAAACGATGAAGACGTAACCTTACTTCAGAGAGCTTGATGATTTCCCCGGAGCTGAGGCACAGCTTCTTGTTGTCATCCAGCACAGTGTTCATGTTCTCAATCCATACGGCGTCCACTGGCCCGTCAAACATGTACCACTTCTTCTCAGTGTCCATGGAGGCTGCACCTCCACGGATAACAGATGAGAGGATACCATCCGTCCTGTCGGGTGTGGGGAAAAAGTGTCTCGTAGGAGTCTGGTTTGTTCTGTCGTTTGTGTAAAACAAAGCATCACTTACCACTCGTGTGTGAGCAAGTCGTACTCCCCGTAGAGCTGTCCCATGGTGATAGACTTGGGGTTGAGGACATATATTTGAACCGCATCATACACACCGCCACTCACGGAGGGCTGGCCCTTCAGAGCTGTTATCGCCTCACCTAGGATCTCATAACACTGAAACACACAGCAGTAACGCTCACATACAAGACTCTGTGCCGCAAAACTAAAATAATTGACGACGTCGGAGAGCTGGGAATAAAACTGTAAACAGTGTAAAGTAGAAGGTGCACCTTGGTTTTGCCTGATCCAGAGGGTCCAACCAACATCAGGCCATGTCTCACCACAGTTGTCTCATACAGCTGGATACACTTACTTATATACCCTGAAATAACCACACAGCTATCAGCTACTCATCCTACTTGCATATCTGAAAAAAAACATATTTGATGTACTTCCACAGACACCAACCGTCCACATCTTTGAGATTTTTCTTGGTGCAGACATTACGCATGGACTCTTCGAGTGTGCCGTAGTCGATTGGCTCCTGTTTTGTTTGAGGGAAAAGGTCGGACACGATGCCGTAGAAGAGCTTCAGGTCGTCCTGTAAAAACTTTGGCACGTTGACATCTTGAATGGCTCGAAGGCAGATCAACTCCTGGGAGACAGCAATATTGCAGAAGAGTATTGTCAAATTCTCTTCTACTTCATTTCCATCATCAAAATAAGAAACCTTTCTAACCTCGTTCATGACGGGGTTTTCTCTCTTCAGGTTTCCAGCAGCTGAGATCACGGTCTTCACAGCTCTCATGCCAAAGTCATAATGATCCTTCAGAGAAAGGAGAGCAAAAGTAAACACATCTTCATGTCTTTGTTAATCTTATACACACACACACACACACACACACACACACACACACACACACACACACACACACACACACACACACACACATATTCAAACATCTTTCCATCCTCTGGGGTGTATTAACTATGTAACTATGTGCTGCATACCAATATTTCATAATTGAATTCTGTCAAATTAAAGTATTCAACTTAAATAAAGTAATGTCCATCACAACATGCGGACACCACTTTTAACTAGCTTTTTCAGTATCATGCACACTCATTTCCCCGAATAAATATCGCATTCACATGTGTGTGAAATGTGAACGTAAGTCCTGACCTCCTGTGAATCCATACGCTACCTGAGCGCTGAGCTGCTCAGAGGAGAGCTTGAACGTGGTGGTGATCTTCTTGGAGAGGACTTTGGCATCATTGAAGCCAAACGAGTACAAGGAGATCTCCGCTATCATCGCATAGTCAGGCACCATCATGGCCACAGGACGAAACAGTGCCTGGAGAAGATACAATCCACTTTGTTGAGCTTCATCTGCGTATCATCAGCGTTTTGTAGTTATTTAAAAATGAAACCATCATATCAAACCTTGAGATTGTCAGGCAGCTCAGTGCGTCCAGCGTAACCAGGATTCATAGTGATGAAGACAGCGCACGAAGGGACGAGAGGGATCTCTGTGCCCTCAAACACAAACCTTTCTGCCTAAAAACACAACACAACACACACACACACACACACACACACACACACACACACACACACACGTATCTCAACTTATCATGCTACCACATGAGCTTCTTTTTGGGTGGAATGCAGTGGTGGTGAAACAAAATCGTATTCTTTCCTTAAATAAAAACATATATTTCTACTTCATAATGGGAAAGGACTCAATGAAACTTTAATTCCAGTCACTTTCAGAATTGTAATGATTGATAAGATTTACTTTAATTATGTGGAAAGTTGGTTTTATTGCTGCAGTTGGTTGACCAACTTCCTATATTGGTGAGTAATCTCTGCAAAGATCGTTGCTAGTTTTTACATAATAAAACTTTAAATAGTACTGCGTCCATGTCTCTGTAATTGATCCAGGAAGTGAAATGATGGCAAATTATCAAAAGCAAAACAAACCCATTTGTTCTTTCCTGAAATACTCACTGTACTGAGGCACAGTATTTATACAACTCAAGTACTCTGCCATAAACTACACTATGTACCAGCACATGATTTAATACTGAATTCCCTTCTTCTCACCCTTTGCTGTTGGGCCTTTTGTATGGTGGTGATCTGTTGAGCCACCACAGACAGCACTTCCACATCAATGCGGTTAAACTCATCAAAGCATGCCCAGGCCCCGGAGCTGCAAGAAGGAAGACAGACAGAACATGACTGCAATTCATGAAATATGTGCGATATTTACCAGCAGACATTCTATCAGACTTCAGTAATTGGCCTCTCACCTGGCCAGTCCTTTCAGAAACTTGCCCATAGCCATGAAGTCCAGCTGGTCAGAGCAGTTGAAAACAACTGTCTGGATAGCCAGAGCCTTTCCCAGATCTTTAGTGGTTTCGGTCTTCCCTGTCCCCGCTGGACCTGCAGGAGCTCCCCCAAACTTCAGGTGTAGAGCTCCTGTTAGGGTCAGATAGCATCTGAAAAAAGGCCGGCCGGGGGTAGTGTATTAAAACGATGAAATGCCATTCAGGGAACAAACAGCCTGGACAACATGAGACTGAACTACCTGTCAGTGAGTGGGGTGATGACCAGGCGTCCAGAGTTACCGAGGTACTCGTATCCATACAAAAACTCTGCGTTGACTGCGCGGGTGTACAAGTCATCTTTTGTCCAGTAATATCTACAAACAGTATCAGATGGACTGCAATGTTAGAACACATGGGAGCTCCAATGTCAAGAATGGTTGAGCTAAAAAGCACACAAAAAAGACAGATGACCTGAGCTGGCTGATCCACTCAAAGTCATTGACGCTCGAGACTTTCTGCTCCACCAGTTTGTCCGCAACATCCTTAGCATGGACCTCTATGACGATGAGGGCAGACAGCACGGCTCGCTGCATCTTAGACAGACGTCCTCTCACCAGCTGCACCAAGTCGCCCAGCTTCAGAAACAAAAGGAGAAGTTTAAAGAATATAGTGATCAGCAGCAGAGTCTGCACAATGTTCAGCGTAAATGTGACTTTTTTCAAATCTTATGGATATTTAGAGTTTGAAGTTTGAATATTGGCCCCATATTCCACACCTGTTTCTGTAGTTGGGGATAAAGGCGTTTGGACAAGTCTCCCTTGTCCAAGGCCTCAGACACCTCAGCAGTCCAGTAGACCTGACAGCCAGCTATCACCACTTGTCCAGGCCACGATAACACCCACTCTACACGAGGTTGCTGAGGGGTCAAGAGAGCGCACACAGATGATATAAGATAAGACATGAACAATTGACATTGTTCAAATCAGCAGATTGGATTACGCATCAAAGTGAGAGTGAGGGTCACAGACCTCCGGGTAGGCTTTGAGTGAGCGGTCAATGCTATCCCTCAGTGTGGCCTTCATAGATTTCTCGACGGCCCTGAGCCAGTCCTCCACATTTCCAGTGGGCCACACTGGCACTGACAGCTTCACCTCCTCCCCTTCTCCAGAGTACATATGAGTGATCTGCAGATCTGGCTGGAATTGAAGCTGAGAACCAAGAGAAGTCTCAGTCACATGTTACATCTTCAGTATGAACAGAGTAATTGTAAAAATCAACAAACCTGTGCGATGTTCTCAAAGCATTTGCGTAAGTGTGGTTGTACAGCAGTAGGATCTTTGGTCTGGGACAGAATCTCCAGGAGCTCATCATCTGACAGGAAATAAAACCTAAAGGACAAATATCCACTGATCAGTACATAGTCTTTCATCTTAGTCATCACCAGTGTGTCAAAATTGAGAAGCTCGGGAACTCAAGGCCCAAGTCGTCCACAAATATATTATTGTTGATGAATTGTCTTTTACTTTTTAAAGGTTTGCTTGTTTTCCTTTTGGTATCAAAGCTACCGCCATTTAGAGCAACCAAATGCATACCCTCTCAAGGGAACGGTATGTGGAATCTTCTCATAACTCTGTTATCAACACCACTATTGAGAGCCAGGGGAATCTCTGGGCACTTTCTGTTCAGATTACCTGGGGAAGGATCCTCGTTTTATCTCCAAGTATTCACTGAGTCCCTTCTGCACCTGGTCCAACCGCTCGTTGCACCTTTTCAGTTTGCCGAGCAGATCGTCTTCTTGACACTGCTCAATCACCTAGAGAAAAATTAACAGTGTACAAGTTAGACTGAAATTACATCACTGTATCAGAACAAAACCGCTGTCCTTTAACCCCAGTGCCTCACTATAAAAAGGTTGCATTTTGTCCCTAAAAAACAAAATGTCTGCATCAAGAAATCTGCCATATAGAACAATAATAATAATAACAATTAAAACTTTCGCCACTTTTAGTTAGTCCTGATCATAAGTCCAATCAATTAATTTCCATTAATTTACCCTTCGAATGCCAGGGTTTTTTCATAATACCGCTGTTTTTAATCAAGCAAAATATAACAACTTTTTTTTTTGTATAGAAACTATCTTCTCCATATTTAATGCCAGAGGGTATTTTCTAAATCGGAGATATGTCAGTGATAATTTATTTTGATGCATTTATATTTTTCAGCTTTCAGGAAACCAGAGAAAAGCATGTATTCGCCCCATAGGGCGAACGGGAAAAAAATACTCAATATGGTGGAAAAGCCAGGACTCAAGATATGAATCCTGGTTGAATGCATGATGTTATGCTGTAATGGCCACGGATCAATAATTGAGGTTTTAATGAGTTTCATTGTGGACATGTTTGCCCATATTTGGCTAGTTTATTATAGACCTTTTTGTTTATTACGTAAATGAGGATGAACTTCCAAATGTCTAAATTAAAACAAATAAACAAAACACACTCTTTCCCAAATGCATTCTATTTGCCATGACACAGGCCCCAAAACGAATTACAAATACCAACTTAAAGGTTCATGGTTATGGTGGAAGCTCTAACCTTTGGATTGTCAATGGTGCTTTGCATGATGCTCCTCCATGTTTGATACATGTACTGGTATCTTTTTCCCTCCACAGGCAGCTGCTCGTTGATATCATCAGAGCTGAAGATGGGCTCCAAGTAGAGCCAGGAACGCTGGCATGTCAGCCACTCCTCCAGCACATCCTGCAAGCACCAGAAGAGGGCAGCAGCACAACATAAGACACCACATAGTAATGATACACAACACAAGACCATAAGTGTGTGTGTGTGTGTGTGTGTGTGTGTGTGTGTGTGTGTGTGTGTGTGTGTGTGTGTGTGTGTGTGTGTGTGTGTGTGTGTGTGTGTGTGTGTGTACTTGAGTCATTCTGAGCTTGCTCTCCCAGGTGTTGATACGGTCCTCAAAGGTCTTTTTGAATGGAGAGAAGGACATGCTCTGCGTCAAGACAATGTGGTCATCCAGCAACTGCAATACTTCATCCATGCTCTTCAAGATGTAGGTGCCTGTCTCCTTGTAGGGCAACACATCAAAGAGTATTGCCGACCACTCTTGTTCCATCTTTTCCAGGGCCTGAGTGAGACGGTGTGGAAAAAAAAGTAGCAGCCACCAAATTTTAAATCACATATTCACACACCGGCCAACTGCCCTATTCGTCAAATTTGCATTTAAATTAAAATGAGCTTTCCAAATTCTGTCCAAACTTTGCACTTCCATTGGGTCACCCCATTCATTACACATCCTAGTACGAACTTAACACTTCATAAAACACTGTATTTAGAGAATGAATCATGTTCCATGGGTACCTGTTCAATGGCGTACTCTTTCCCAGCTACGTCAGCCACATGAGTGATGTCCTCCACATGCTTCTGGAGACCAAGATCCAGGCATTGAGATAAGGTCAGGTTGGCTGTGGGCCTGACTTTCATCTGAATGCGTTCTGAAAGAATCTCCCAGTGGCGGCTTTTCATCCCGGGGTTCCTCAGACCCTGAATCAGATGAATAAAGGGGCGGAACTCCTCAAACTTGCTGTGGATTACATTTGCCACCACCTGGCACTCTGGCGTCGTGCAAGACAAAGAAAAGAGCACGTCAGACCTCTTAACAACCACACTTCACTTTGTCAAGTTTGAATGCCGATATATGTGTGACCTACCAGGAATGTCGTTGAACTGTTTAATGCATTTGTGCATGATCTTGTAGGCGTTTGTAACATTAGACTCAAGCTTCTCCGGGTCGATGGAAGACAGCGGGTCATGGAGCCAGCTCTCATGCCAATGAAACCAATCAGAGGTGGTTGTCCACAGATCTTTAAAAGGCTGGAATTCCTTGACAAGCTTCTGCAGCCGATCATACTGTAAAACACATTTATATTTCATTGTGAGCAAAAGTATGACAAATAACTGATGCACGATATGTATGTGTATCAATTGTATCTATCAATACTGGTTGAAAGTTGCTATATATTATACTAACTACCAAAATGAATATATACATACACGTACACACACATATTTACATACAGTATATACATGATTTTATGGATTCTCTTTCACTTACATTCGTGACAGGAAGACCTAACAGTCGTTCTCTGATGTTGTAGGTTTGAGCCAACGCCTGACTGTCCTTAAACTGCTTGCTTATACTCCTCACCTCATTGGCCACCTCATGAGCACGATCCATGTCTGTATGAGTTGAAAACCCAGCAACCAGCATCTATTGACACAGTCGTGGTGCGTTAGAACCAAATAGTATCAACTCACTTTGACTTAACCTGAACATTCTCACATTAAGACATAATAAACAAAGGGCTGTCGAGAGCGGATTATTTTAGAGACTACTGCAAGTTAAAGGAGGAGGTTCAAAAGAAGAGAATCTGAATAATACAAAATCATCAAGGGGGACAACTGTAAGTAACAAGACCGTGAGTTGAATTGTTGTGGAATAAAAAATGATCAACTGACCTTTAGAGAGTCTAGGGTTTCCGCAAAGTTGCCCTGGTCAATCAGCTGGGTCTTATGGAAGTGCGCCTCGTCCTCAATATGCTGGAGAGCTACTGACTCCATTTGCCTGACCATCTTTTCAGACCACTTAATAGCTGTCCACCTGCAGAGGTTTATAATAAAGCAATCACTGCAATAACTTCACTCTTTCCTCCATTCTTATACATAAGAACACTAGCATGATGATTTTACACTTACTTTTGATTAAAATCCTCATTTGAAAGACAGTGGAAAACTTCATCTAGTACCTCATAGTCTGACAGGATATTGCCAACAATTTCCTGTTGTGGACAGATTGATTCAAATTGTCAGATTTATTGACAAAGTAAACCTTCATATGACAGAAAACAGAAATAGCAAGGCCATGTATGTGCACCTTGTAATTCTTGAGCTCTTTCGGCAATAGCTTGATCCACTCCCTCTTTTCAACCAGTTCGTCAATGCTGTTGACCCTTTTACACAGCGTTCTACTCGTTTTGCTGTACTCGTCACACGCCTGCGCACATACAAGATAAAAGTGTATCATGAAAGTTAAAAAAGGTAGAAAAACGCCACTTTCAAACTGGAGAAAATGTACATCCTGTACCAAAGAAATGCATTACCAAAACACTTCAATACATAACACCTATGCAGTACTGTGTACAAAAGACACATACGTGTGTACATATATACATACAAATGACTTACATCATCAATCCGTTTACGTAGCTTCTGAGTAAAGTGCTCCAGCATTGCATCGCCTAAAGCCTTTCTTTTGTTAGAGAGAGTCTGACGTACAGCCACTACACGGACCATGAATGGACCGATGACGATGGAGCATGGTAGAGAGCGCTCAAGAGTTTCCTTGTCTTTGAGATTTTGTTCCACCTCTTTCTTCACCTCTTGAGAGGTCTGTTCTTCATACGTATGAGATCTGGCAGAGAAGATTTAAATGACTCCATTTAAAGAGAAAAGCAAAAATGGCTGAGCCTTAGCCTCTTCATACATCATTTTTAAACACACTTACAGGAGCAGGGTCTTGATGTCCGAGTTGTATAACTCCAGGAATTTCTCGTATTTGACAGCATAAGCCCTGAGAGGTATGGCTGCTTGTATCAGAGCATTGCTGACCTTCTTTCGCAGCACATCTATCTTTGGTTCATGTAAATTCACTGAAAAGAGCTTCTCACCGCCACCAATGAACAAGTTCTGCATCACAAACTGGCATGGACAAGAGAGGAACCGGTAAATCATTGACCCGGAGAGTCACTATCATCATCAACGGAGAGAGAAAGCCAACATGTTTTACATTGCATTTCGTTATTTGAGGTCATGCTCTGTAATGTATATGTACATTTTACCTCATCAGGCTGTGGTACGAGGTATGTGGCCCGAATGGCCTCATCAAACAAGTTGACTAAAGAAGGCTCAAAATTCTCCAGTGGAGTGCTGTAATACACCCCAGTCTGATTCATAAGCAAGTCCAACAGGAACAGAGGGTTCTTCAGTGGCCTAGTTACAGAGAACAAAGTAATATTACAACCACAATATTGCATATTTAGCAGAGTATATATTGTATTACTGACTCCAACAATAAAAGCAGCGTAAGAAAACACAGATGCAGAGAAGCACAAAAGTGTGTGAAGATGTTTACATCAATGAACGCGTGGCCCATGTGTGCGACTGCATGCTATCCTACTTGTAGGGGCTTATGACGAGCCTGTCGTCCCAGACCAGGTCCTGAGGACATGTCAGAACATTGTGGCAAGCGTTCAACACCATCTGAGTAAAGCTGAGCAGCGAATCCTGCACGAGGAACCGCAGGGTGTCCTGCAGCTTTGAGCGCACCACAGCCACCAGTCTGTAGAGCTTGGACAACTTGTAGATGTCCCAGCTAGACACGTTCACGTTGTACGTGCCCTTGCTACAGTAAACCAGCTTGGAACGGATGCTGTTGCTTAGCATGGGAATCCACGACTGCCTGAGAAACAAGCTGATCTGGAGAGGGAAGAAACGGTTTCATGCTTCTATATGATATTCAGGTGTCTTATTCATCTGCAAAGTATCTATTTCTAGTCATCATCAGCAACAAAAATGTATCCATGGTTAAAATTGAATGAATGGGATTTTTACAGGCTTTTTTTTTTACCAGTAGCATATGATTTAAAATAAGAGTTGTTGCCGTTAATCTTTTACAAATGGTTTGACCACCAATAAACTGCAGACGACTCATTGTTTTGGCTCTAGTGGTGGTTACATGTGGGTGCTACTTCCGCAGTGATCAAACAATACATTCAAATTGTTAATTAAAAGAAGAAAAAAAGCAACTATAATGCCCAGCATGCAGACGAAAAGCTGCCACAACGGTACAATACCCGAGTATGAACTTGAGATTGGAGGAGTTCAAACTCGTCCAGTCGTAGTGGTTTGATTCCAGTGACGTTGAACAGCCTCATATTTCCTACTTTGTTGCACTCAAGCCACATGTCAGATAACACAGAGACCACCTCTGGCTTTGTTAGATGGGATAAGATGAAAAGACTCTGTTTGTTCTTCCCATAGGGAAAGGGAGGAACTGGAACGCACCCTGTACATAGATAGAAGACACCAGGTTTTGGATGGTGATACATTTTGTTAATCGTAATCTCATTGACTCAAACAAATATATACAACAATATCTGTCTCACCTCCTTGAGGTACATACTCAGGTTCCTTCTGTGGCAGGGTGATGTGTGAAAACTCCTGCGGGTGCCTCATCACTACTTTGTTAAAGAGCATGCGGTTCATCGTACACTCATAATCCAGCTTGACCGCCTTCTCCAGCTCTGGCCACGTCTCCATACTGCACAAACAATACTCTCTTAATACACCTTATTGTTTCGTTAACATTGCAACTCAGTGGGATCTAATTCTAAAACAGGTCATTCTGAAGAAGGGTACAATAACAGCATGTAATGTTACTCTGACATCGCTCACGTTTCCTGCCTGAGCCCAGGTGTTGAGAGGGCGAATCTTTTGATACGCTGGAGACTCTGGGTATCAATCGATGGTGTTCTATTGCAGAAGGGCATGCAGTCCACGGACAAGTGGTAGAGGAGCAAAGCTTCTGTGTTCTCCCGTAAGCGCAGGGCAAACTTGATCCGTTCCACAAAGACTCGTGGGTCTTCAGAACTGAATGTCAATCTAATCCTGGGAACCCAGAACGTGGTGCCCGCTATCATAACATTGGAAAGGAGGGAGATGATACACGGTCAACAAGAAATAACGCAGACGAGAGGAACTCATGGGATTATACAGTGTCATGATAGCGCTCGGGCATAAAAACCAACCTGAAGATGTTCTCTCTTTGTGTTCTTGATTTAGAGAGCGATTTCCTTGTTCAGCTGTCCGTTTGCCAATTTGGTGAACTTTCTGTACCAGGTATTGGCGTTTCTCCTTACTATATTCAAGAACCTCAACCGAATGCCAGCTGTAGCCCGGGGAGGAGCTTTTTGTGTCAACTTCAAAAGGGAGAGAAGAGAGTAATCACCCAAGATCATAAAATAGTGTCCATCTTTGTTCATGCAGTTTAATCATGAGCACATTTTACCGGAAGCAATCGTGTCATCTGGAGGCAGCAGAGCTTTTGAAGGATTGGGTTTTTTATAAGATGATTGTTCAGCATTGGCCAGGGAGAGCCAGTCTTCTGGGGTCCTGCAGTCATACTCCTCATTGTCAAACACCTAACGGATAAACGAAGCAAACATGAGGGTGGGGCAGGGCTGTGCCCAGAAATATGGGATGTAATGGCAGTTGGTAACCCAAATGCTAAAGAAAAGATTGCAGCAGTAAGACACTTACCTCCAGAGGGAGGTAGGGGGATGCAGGTTGGTCTGTTGTGGTCACAACCTTATCACTGTCACTCTTATGTTTCGGGATTAGGAGATTGGAGTCAATGCCATTTTCTCTCAGGAGCTGTTGGAAGTCTAACTTTAAATATTCCCTTCGCTGTCTATAAAAAAACAATACAAACCAGTATAAATAAGTCTGGACAGGCAGTTACAATAAACCAAATGGTGGACCCAGCTAAACCAGCTAATGTACAATAAAAGAAAATCAGTCAAATGTGTGGTGTATAGACGCTTACTGTCCTACTCAATCACATCTGACCAGTGACTCTGGCATTACAGTATTTACAATACCCTCACTACAATAAAATGCAGGACGAGTATGACGTGTACTCTTCTGCCAGACATGGGACACACAAACAGATCGCATACCTCTCTATCGCTAACTTGCGGGGGGTCTTGCCAGGAACGGTTAGGTAGGGTAGCTGGACCTTTTGGGAATATGATCCCAGTGAGAAAGGCCCATGTTTTGTTTTTTTACCAGGCTTGCGCTGGTCATGTGGAGTCTTGAAGGTTGTAGCTAAAGAAAACAGTGCAGAAGGACACAGATTTGTATATAATGTTGAATATGCTCCACTTGTGAACATACAGTTGGCGTATCAGAAATAATGACTGGAAATTCCTACATGTCTAAAAAAAAAAGCATGTAATGCAGTAGCATCGCACCTTTTGTCGTGTTGAGATCACTGAACTCAGAGACAGAATCACGCTGTGACCTCTGCTGGATCTCAGGTAACGCTGAAAATAACTGATCAATAAACAGGAAGCTTCAGTCTCTTGGTTTTAGTCAGAGCTCAACTGAAGCTCAGTGTTTTGCATGAGCTTCTTAATGAAATGTCTGACAGAATATGAAGAGTCCTGTGCAGGAGCAGCAGCGCTTTCACCTTAATCGGTGTGAAGTCTTCTGAGTAGAAGCCCCTCTGGTTATTCACAATGCATTTCCGGATTTTAGGGAGTTTGCACCAGGGATTTATGGGTCGTGGTTTGATCGGAGGATGAGGCGCCAAATTAGGAAAATATTTCTCTTCCATCCCCGACCTAGCAGAATAAAATAACGTTATGTGTAACGTGAAAACGGTTAACTTTAGCTATATTTTGAAAGAGGAAGTGTATCAAATTAAAAACATCCAACAGGGGAAACATTAGGACAGTAACTTTGTCATCTGTGTACGTTATAACCAACCGCTGTTGCCAAAGAAGCAGCAAAAAAGCTGAGGAGCTGTCAGCTGACCAATCAACTGTCAAATGAGCCAATCAGTTTAACGCATAAACCAACGGGAGCATGTTTAAGGGAAACAGCGAAATAAACTAAAGCTATCGATATATATTGCGAAGTCTTAGGGCAGTAGTAGCCACACTTTAAACATGTCTGGCGAAATTTGAACAACTTTTCGCTCACGAGTTTTTAATAATACGGGAAGTTATTCATCTGTGAATATCTTTCCAATGTTGCCAAAGACGCGTCAAAAGAAGCGTTTTAAAATACACACGTTTAGACGGTAACCTCGTTAGCTGTGAGGAACAACCTTCAACAGCAAAAACAATTTTGACAGACCTTGTCTTGGGTTCAATCGCGAGTCCTAGCGCGTCTTAACTGTCCTCTGCACAACGAGCTAAAATCTCAGTTTCCAAGTAGACGTTAACTTCTGGTCCCCATGCCAACGGAATATAAACAGTTGGTCACGCGGCAACAGTTGTCGTGGAGACGTAAGAAAGGACCGTGTCACTACAATGTGGAAGTAGTATTATATTATATTATAATAACTAAAACTTTGTTTTGAAACTCATCAGTGCTTAACTCCTCACCCCCTCTATTTATGAGGAAAAACGCCTGAAATGACGTACCCAAATGTCTGTCGCTTTAGAACCAATTTGACAACATGCCTCAATGAAGTTGGTCTTGCAAAAAAGAAAATCCCTAAAGTTTCTTGTGAAAGTGTCAGACAACCTGTAGTTATACAGAAAGAGAGCAGTGGGTCTTTGAAGTCAGTAGGACAAAGTAAGACCATTATACAGTGTTCTTTTCATGAAATGACCCAGACGGAGCTCCATTAAGGACATGTGAAGCACCTGCTCCACTTGGAGTCAAAGTTGTATTTTTGCATTGTTATTAGTGGTTATTGCACAGTTAGAAACTTCGATAAATGTATGTGGTAACACCAAAAATCAAATCAATAGTTGTAAATTGCAAATTTGTGGTATCTGTAACTAGACAGGCTGTGCGTAATAGCGCATGAACAAGATTGCAAGTGGCTCCGTTACGCATGACTGTATACGGCCCCAGGAAAGCTCAATTTGCATATGCAATACGTCGTTAGAAAGCCTGAAGTCTCCTATGTAGTCAATAAGAGATGGGCTGACGGCAGGTGTTGGACCCCGGGAAAGAGCAAAGAAGAATAAATTAATATTGCCATAAAGAGCTCTAAGAGAAGGCAGAATAACTTGATTTCTTCACACAATATCTGCCTCATGTACGAACAGCAGTAGGTTGAAGGATATATATCTAACACGCTTTTTGACTTGCAGCCGTCTCGCTGACCTGCACTAAGCCGCTCGGTCCACGTGCCGCACGGTCCACATGTCCTTGTTTAGCACATACCATGTGGAGTGGGTGGACCAAAGTGGACATCGTACGCCCCCTGCTGGGCACCGCTGGCGACCATCAGCCGCACTATTTCGACAATACCTGAGAGGAATGTAAAGTTTGACGGACAGTGAATAGGTCTGATGTGGCAGAACCTGGTTGAACGCCATCGTATGGCAGTGTTAAGGCTTTTCTACGAGATGGAAGAAACCTGTTTTTCAGTCAGGCAGATCGTTGGGCAGCTACTAGATTTTCGACAACACAGAAGGGTCCTTCGTTTAGCGCCAGTTTAGATTTCCCTCGCTCCCAGTGATGGTTATACAGACGACAATACATGCTTAATGTATAATTTTTTTATAGACTATAACTTTTGACTTTACCAACGTCACGCGTCATGCTGATTATTGGCAAACAAACAACTTATTGACGGGTTGGACGTCGTTGGTAACTCCGTCAAAAGTTGCATTAGAGCTTGCGAAAGACACAAAGCTGTGACACCCGAGGTAAGTTGGCTATCTCGTTAAAGAAATACATCAACCTAAATGGAAAGTTACATTTTAAAGATTGTATTTGATGAACGTTTCATTGTGTTACTCACAGAAGAAACGAGCGTTATGAGTCAGTAGCTGTCCAGCTTGAACCTGACAGTTTAAAGGGGTCCGAGCTTCTCTGAGACAAGTGGCCTCAAGCTGAACCTCTCAATACTTAACATGTCTTTATTTAATCTATTGAAAGATACTTTCAGTATAGGGTTTTCTCACGGACTTAACCCACGGTCAGTGTGTTATTGTGTATTGTTGCATCAGAGCTTTGGGATAAAACAGTGAGAACCATGATGGAAATTGCACATTTAAATGTGACATCAAACTGGAAGAGTGCCAATAAAAGAGTGAAACTGCAACAAAATGTCTAGCACATTAACAGCTGTTGACCTCCTGTGATGCAACATTATTCAATATGGGGTTAGATTGGGAATAGGGAGATTTGAAAGTGTTACAAGAAAGGACAGATATGCTACAATTAATCTAGCTAACTCCCTGAAATATACAGGAAATTGCACACTTCAATTGAGTGTCAGTTCTACTTTAAAGCTGAGTCTTAGACAGTTCACTGGAACATTTAAAGTGTTTCAAACTCTTTTGTGTGTGTGTGAGAAAACAGTCCAGCCACTACAAGTCATGTTATTATAAGAGAATAATAACTGTCTTTGAACTGTTTGAACTGTCTTTTGAAGGTCAGCAGTTCGTCTGAAATTGGCACCGCTGTTAACATCTCTACAATGGACAGTGAGTATTATGGGATTCAAAAAATCTTCAAGTAGAGCTTCTTAAATAGGTCAAAACACAAGACAGCTCATGTCTTGTCTGTCCAGGTGAGGATGATCTGGACATGTTGACGGCACTGCTGGCCGAGAGTGAGGGAGTCCAAGAAGAACAGGGCGGTCAGGAGCAGGCAGACGACTTGGAAGGCCTGTTTGACGCCGATGAGGAGGGCGAGTACACGGAAGGTGTCGAGGAGGAAGGGCCAGGTGTGGGGACGAAGGACGCCGTGTCAGATGTCTTCGGGGAGGTGGATGACATTGAAGAGGAAGAGAAAGACACTAAAAGAAAAGGAAGCGATGAGGAAGCCTGCGAGAGCCTGGACAGGTCCAAGGAGGACTTACAAGGTGTGTGTCGCTGCTCTCTCTCCTCTTTTTTGAGTCTAGTTGCTGGACAACGTATGTGTTCAACCGTTTTTAAATGTCTGCCTTCCTCAGACGAGCTGAGGCGCATGCAGGAGCAGATGCAGCGGTTGCAGAAGCAGCTGGAAGCAAGCCAGACGGTCTCCCCTTCATCTTCTACTCCGGTCCCAACTGCAAGGAGCTCAGTGGGTCCTAAACCAATGACACGCAAAGTGACACCCAATCCGACACCTGCTCGACCGCCGACCTCCAAACTGACCCCGGCCAAACCGACTTCTACCACGCAGCAGAGGGCCAAGACACCATCAGGTAAACGTTCGGTTGTTCACCAACAACAGCAGGTGTCAATCTGAACTCCACTGGCCACGTTTTCTTTTTCTTTTTTTTCTACACGTGTACAGGTGTAATGTACAGAATAAATTGATAAAAACACAAATAAAATAAAAAGTCCATTCAGTTTTCCTTGTCTTCCGACAGCAGCAACATCCTCAACCACTCCAGTTAGCGGAGGAGGTCTGAAGCTCCAGGATTCCTGTGACTTCTCTGATCAGCTGAACAATGCTGACTCCTTCAAGCGCAAACCCAGGGTCGCTCACCCTACCAAACCCAGCACATCGCCAGGTAAATCTTATCCTTCTGCAGTCCTTTTATGAAAACCAGAGGTGCTGAATTATCAGAGTGTATTTCTCTTCAAAAACTTATTGTGTACCTATTTGAGTGTATTTTCTTTACTGTTTTCTCATCAGAAGACAGAGGTCCACTGGTGGAGATAAAGATCGGTGGCACCTTCCAGCCGGTAGAGAGCAGCAGTAAGGTCTTCAGTCCTGCGCGTTCGTCTCCGGCTTCTCAGCGCAGACCTGCTGCATCAACAGGAACACCCAAACCTTATTCTCTTCCTCCCCTTCCTAAAGATGTGGGTGTTGAGAAATACTCAGGACTGCGGCTCAGGTGAGGACACCAGAGAAATGCTCGCTTTTTAAAATGAAACATCAGCAACTGAGGGTCTGAATTTGTGTCTCATACACACAAACAAATCCAGGTTGTTTTTATTTTTTCATCCAGTTTTTCAGTCTGATTCTGGGCTCTTTTTTGATTCAGAAAACCGCGCGTTTCCTCCTCCGAGATGGACCGCAAGATGGCCGACCGCCGTCGGATCCGTCTGTCGGATGTGCCGGAGCGTTTGGCTCGGGAGAAGCTGGAGGATAGCGACTGGGTGACCTTCGCTGTGCTGGTCAACAAATACACACCACAAAGCAACAGCAGTGTAGGTCCATGCTTAAACCTCCCATCCCTGGTTGTGACCCTGAAATCACTCCTATTTGTCTTGATTTCAGGGAACTGTAAACTATCATACACAACAATTATATATATATATACATACAAGTATTTTTGTTCTTGTAGAGCTCTGCTATTTTGCATTTGATGTAATTTTCTGAAACAAGAATAGAGCGACATCGCCTCTATGTTTGTTAGGGAAATACCTGCTAGTTCCCCATGTAAAAACATGCACCGAGCAACTCTGCATCAGGTGGCGACCTCCGGTTCTGCTGAGTGAGTCTATGCAGAAGTGTCTTAAAACTTGCATTCTTTCAACTGGCCAGCAGGAGGCGACTCTCTACTTCTCACATGATTTTGTGAACATTGTAAACGTGAGTTTATGGTCTCAACCTCTAGTTTTAGGTCTTCTTTAATACAGCACGATGTTCATTTCATAAATGATGGTCCTTTTAGAGTCAAATAGATCATAAAGCAGAGCGCGCTTTAGGGCGTGGCTGATCAACAGGGCGTTGTTTCGTTCCACAGAGACACATTTGTTTAAAATTCTTTTCAAATTGATGCTGCGTACAATTTAAATTCATACTTTGTGGATATTTTTTTGTGAGAAATGGCCAAATGTATACTAGATTAGCAAGAATTTATTGCATGTGACGTGAGCTTAATGGACATACGCTCACCTCTCCAAACTGCGTTGCGTCTCTTCAGGCTGTCTAGTAAATGATGGCGAGGTACGTTAAAGTCAAGAGCCAAAAAACACATGAGCTCATATATTATGTGCTGTTGCAAGCATTCAATGCAAATATACTCGGTCGCTGCAACTTGCAAATTTCCCCCCTGCTGACTGAGCGCGTCCTCTCCGCAGGGCAAAACCTTCAGCATCTGGAAACTGAACGATCTCCACAACCTGGAAGTGTTTGTGTCCCTGTTGCTGTTCGGCGAAGTCCACAAAGAGCACTGGAAGACGGAGCCGGGCACCGTCATCGGACTCCTCAACCCGAACCAAATGAAGCAGAAGGAGGGCTACGACGGGGTGAGTGGACGCCGTGGGCTGTGTGTGACGTCCATTCAGAGGAGAAGCCGGTGTTTCTCTTGTTACCTGCTGCAGTCATTTTACTGTTTCTTACATCCTTATCAGAGATGTCTTGTTCATGTCGAGAGCCTCGAGTCATTTGTACCAAACAGAAGTCACATCTTAATGTGAATCTTAACCTTCACGTGACAGAGTCTGAACCAAATATAATTATAGATGCTTGTAATTACAATATGTCATAGCATTAAATGATATATGGCTGAATAAGGATGGAAATCACATGTGTCTTTGAAAACCTGTAAAATGGTCATTGAACACACATGGAAAATGAGAGAAAATGTTAAATGTCCAGGGAAATTATTTCAACATTCTCCTTCTTTCCTTCATCTGAGAATAAACTACAAGGTTATCTCTCTGTTGGAGTTAAACAGTTAAACTAGTTAGCCTGTTTGGTTGCGTTGCTAGAGTTGACGCGCGTGCGACAAGGCAACACAAGAAAAGATTTGTTTGTTCTCAAAACACTTCGTACGCTCTGATTGGACATCGCGCGTCGCTGCTCTGAGCGGATTCCCCTTCAAAAAAGTAAAAGCTTGTTTTGAACGTGTGCAGGTGAGCCTGACGGTGGATAACCCACAGAAGCTGCTGCTGATGGGTGAAGCTCAGGACTACAGCACCTGCAAGGCCATGAAGAAGAACGGGGACCCCTGCTCTCAGATCGTCAACATGGTGGGTCAACCTTCCCCCTTGCTCGATGACCTAACCGTACTTCTAAATCCATGTTCCCGTCGGGGATCGGTGGGTCCCGTCACGTCTCACAGTCTCCGTGTGGCCGTTCGTTCACAGTTCGAGTGCGAGTTCTGCCAGTACCACGTCAAGGCCCAGTACAAGCAGATGAGCTCCAAGAGGGCCGAGCTGCAGTCTACGTTTTCCGGCAAAGCCCCGAACAAGCTGAAGGGGAGGGGCAAGGGCGGCAGCCTGAGAGAGCGGCTGTGTCAGGACGGCTTCTACTACGGAGGCGTGTCCTCGCCCACCTGCGCCGCCTCACTGTGAGTGATGTCATGGTTTATTCTTGGAAATATTTGTTTTCATTCTTGCAAGTTTTCCACAAACCACCCGCTTCTATGTACTCTATATAATCAATACAAATACAACTACTGTTATAAATAATAAATACAGAAAAAAACATATAACTCTTACTGTTTGTATGCAAAAGACAGTGAGAGACATTTGGATTCTGGCAGAAATTCTATTCAGCACTTTTTACGGTGTGTGTGTGTGTTGAAGTCAGTTCTTGCAGGCTGACTTCTTCCAGGAACACAGCGCGGGACTGGGCAGGATCTGAGCTTCCTGACATTTTTAGTAACTGATCTGTGTGTTGTTTGCAGATCGTCGTCCAAACCGAACAAACCCGGCCAGACGACTCTGGACAAGCTGTTTGTGAAAGGCTCTGCTCAGCTCGTCAATCAGGCCAAGAGGCTGGGTGAGCACCGGCGCTCTCTCTCTCTCTCTCTCTCTCTCTCTGTCTCTCTCTCTCTCTCTCTCTCTCTCTCTCTCTCTCTCTCTCTCTCTCTCTCTCTCTCTCTCTGTCTCTCTCTCTCTTTCTCTCTCTCACACTCTATGCGCAAACCTGAAGACTGTCGGATAACCTGATTGCGTCTTTCTTTTTCTCTTCATTTTTAGCCATGAAGTCCGGTGAAATTGCAGGTTGTTCAAATGAATTTAGGAGCCTGTTGTCAGAGCCGACACCCGGAGCTCTGCAGCTGAAGAAGCACTTGCAGGGCAGCAAAGGTACACAACCTGGAAACATCTCTGTGCCTTTCACGGCTCTAGCTATGAATTAATGAATTGCTTCTTTTTCATTAATATCAATTTTGTTGTTGTTTTTATACACACTTTATTTCTAAAGTCTGTATACGTTTCTAAAAACTTTGTCCCACGCTACCTGATGTAGGTTTTACTTGAACTGAAAAAATCCAAACTAACCCTTTCAGTAATTTCCTAACTTAGCACAGGTAGCGTCGACTCAGCAGATGCCAGAGTGAACATTATTCACAACCTCCATCACAGCTTTTTGCTAACTACTGACTGAAAACCACAGAAAGAACAAAGATGGAGTTCTGATAAAATCTAATCTAATACTTATCAACTTTCCAGTATTGACACTTCGGTTTCTTCCTGAACTGCCATGCATTCCTGAAATTCGTTGCTAATGTGAAAGTCTCTTTTTCAAACAACTATTTCAGACAATGTCCAGTAATGTAAATGTCAACCTCTGCCCACCGCCTTTCATTAACCTGTCGCACATCTTCAGCCTCCAAAGACACAGCTCCAGTTCAGTCCATCTCCGCCTCGGACCTGCTGAAGCAGCAGAAACAGGGGCAGCGGGAGTTCCTGCAGAACCGTCGGCGGAGGGCGGAAGAGATCCAGAAGAAGGGGCTGCCGAGCTCAGCCGGGCCAAGACCCGGGACGTCGTCCTCCTCGCTGGGCCGGGGCGGCCTGATGTCCCCAAAAGCGGCATCCGACGTCCCCAAGACCACGCAGAGCCCCGCGGCTCCCCACGCGCCCACACTGGGCCGAGGCTTCGCTGAGGGCGAAGACATCCTCTTCTTTGAGAACAGCAGCCCGCCGGCGCCCGCCCCCACGGCCCTCGGCCTGTCTGCTACCAAGCTAGCCGCTCTGAGGAAGCTGAAAGCCAAAGGGACGGCGCTCAATAAGGAAGACCCCAATGCTGTGAAGAGGAAGAGGAGCAACGACGGCGAGATCAGCGCCCGAGTGGAAAAGAATCTGACCTCGCCCAATGGTACACAGTGAATAACAATCTAAATATTGTACACGGCAGGAGCTCACATAACAACATCCCCATCAAAGAAATGTGTGCACCCATGGGTGAAGAATGTTTTGCTCTTGCTTTTGATGAAGGCAGAGTTCGCATTTACCGAATTTAAATCAACTTCTTTGTGCCTCTTACTTCCTGCGCAGGCGACTCGTCCTGCAATGAGGAAGAGGAACCATCCCAGAAGAAGAGGCGGGAACAGCTCCTCTACATCCAGTCCGAGGGGTTTCAAAAGATCCTCAACGCCAAATCTCGCCACGATGCGGCACTACAGGCGGTACGACAAGTTGGAACTTAACCATGTGCTTCCTCGTTTGACTTTAGATGTACGGTAGATCTGTTTTTGCAAACGTTTCTGCAACTCCAGCTGCATATTATCCACGCGTGAAACACTGTTAAGTGTGTTTGAATTCAATCAGAATTAAATCTGAATCTCCTTTCAGGCGGAGTACCAACTGCAGGAGCGCTACTTCGATCCGCTGGTGAAGAAGGAGCAGATGGAGGAGAAGATGAAGGGCATCAAAGAGATGAAGTGTCGTGCCGTTAGCTGTAAAAAGGTACTGTTTACTTGGTTCAGATATGTATAGATACGTAAGAGTTCATGAGATTTATCTGTTACTTGGTCAGAAGCAAAAAAAAGTAAGCCGTTATTTTCCCATGCTCCTTTGCTTCCAGTGTGGTTATACCTACTTCAAGCCGGCAGACCGTTGTGTGGAGGAGAAGCACAACCTGCATTGGCACGACGCCACCAAACGATTCTTCAAATGTTCCTGTGGACAGAGAGCCATCTCTCTGGACAGACTGCCGAACAATCACTGCAGGTTAATATGATCTTTTCGTGTCACCTGCTCCCTCATACCTTTTCCATAAGTTGTAATAACATGCACATTATAACGGGTGTTTATTTTGTACTGTTCCAGTAACTGCGGCTTGTTTAAATGGGAGCGCGACGGCATGCTGAAGGTAAAGTCTCTCTCTGACTCACAGATCACCCGTCCTGTCGTGGTGAGAGAAAGCAGAGCTGATGCTCCTCTCTGTGTGTGTGTTGCAGGAGAAAAGAGGCCCGAAGATCGCCGGAGAGCTCCTCCAGCCTCGAGGAGAGGAGCACGGCAAGTTCCTCAACAGCATGCAGTGACGGGCCCAGGATTAGTCTTCCGCCTGTAATTTAAATGTCTCAACATTGCATTTTGTATGAATTATGTTTTAAAGTTTGATTATGTCAATTTTATTGTGATTTTATTGGATGTGCTTTAAATGAGATGATTAAAGCAATGAGTTTCCTGTCAAATGTTTGTTTTCTGAGAAGCAGAGCTGGGAAGTAAGAAACTAAATCATATTCAGTAGTATAAGTTATTAGTATCACACGGTTTGCTGTGAAAAAGGCCTTTTCAGATACGAGCTCAAACATAAACCCAACTTCAGCTCTGAGGAATGACAAGAAGATAACTCCTAGACGAGAGCAACAGAAAATCCAAACGACGCCATACAACAGTGTGATCTGAATGAGAGCGGGCACTTCAAGAAAGGTAGAGGACCGTCTACAATATTACCTTCAGGCTTTATTTACCAATCAATCTTCTGCTAAAAATGTTAAAGAAAATAATCCTGTGTTCAACTTGTCAGATGGACTTTAGCTTACAGCACCCTGACTCCCTTTTTATTTTATTTCGAGAATCAGTCACCTGCAGCAGGACACAAGCACACTCCATGTGTTATAGTGATGAGTCTGTGAGCCAATAGAGATAATACAGTGGAGAGATCAAATCTGGCTTTTGGATTCAAAGCTTTGTGGCAGTCAGTAAGTACGGAGTGACACGTTTGCGCTCATCCCGTCACTTTTTTCCCCCTCCTCCTCTGTCACCACCTACTGTTTCCACTCTGAAATGTGGGATTGGTTTTATCCTGATGACTTCTGCAGCTCGTCTCCTCTGCTACTCCACACCGCCTCCCTCCCTCTGCATACTCCACATACCAGACGGCGCTAGAGTGAGTTCAAACACATCAGTGGTCTGGGCATCAGGAAACGCATCCTCATAAATTTGTCATTTTGACTTAAAGGCATGAAGAATAAGGCTACAGTCAATGTCAGTTGTAATGTACAAGGTTGATTTAATGCTGCTAATGCCACAGGCTGACATAAAAGGACATTGTATAACTTGTATGTACAAAAAAAAGGTCAGAAAAACCAGCATGCAAAACATAGTCTCCATTTAATAACGTTCATCATACATACCCAAACTGCACTTTTAATAAATGTTACAGTTTGACGTGGAGACATATTGCACAATGTAAGTTTGTATGAAAACAAAGCAAAGAACATCTTTATTTATGTAGAGAAAAATGAAGAGACGTGGACATCATTTCTGCCCTCAGGCGATGGCAGCGTGAGCGCTGCTGCACCGGGCGGCTGCAGGCGGCCGGACGCTCAGTGGAACCAGTAGTAGCGAGGCTGGAGGCCGTCGTAGTGATACTCTCGCATCTGCTCATTCACCTCCCTCGATCTCTCATCTTGCTCTGCGGATACATTCTTTTAGATTTGATACCAAAGGGTCACATGACTGATGATGATATGTGTCAGAGGTCACCAAGCAGCTGACCCAAGCTAGTTACACGCTTGTGAACAACGTGGAGCATTTATCGACGCAAAAGCCTGTCACTTCCTTCAGGAGTTACAGAGAAACAGATGCCGACGAAGGTGTGGTGATTCTGGGCTGGTTGAACCACACCCTGCTTTTGCAATCGCAGCGCTTGTCACTCCGCTTGTGACCAGGGTAAATAAATGACGAGAACGAGAGAAGTCCATTGGCTGGAGGCTCGACCAGGCATCCAGTGTACGACACGTTTTCAGACCCAAACCACCCAAACACCCTGCGACTCTTAAAACCCTCTCGCGCCGTTATGGGATCCCAGTTCTTAGTTTAGAAAACCATTTCACACCGAAACAGACGGCCGCGAGAACAATCGTCTGCTTGGGGTCGACCACAAATGGACGCTTTGGATTTCGGTCTCCTCGTTGTGGTCCAGACTCGCGGGTGCCGAGAGGTTTCGTTCGAGATCCGATCTCTTCCCTCGCTCGACGTGGTCCCTCTAAGGAGCCCTCTCGTGACGAGCGGCATTCAAGTCAATCGCCGGTTTTTCTCAAGGATGTGTTTACTGATCCAAAGTCTCCACCCCCCATCTTTCTGTGTCTTTCCGTCTTTTTTTATTTTTGATATCTTCCCTTAATTTCTACTTTTGTTTGTCATTGAAGCGCTGCGATGGCTGCACTCTTAATTTGAGGGAAGACAGGTTTGGGAGGAAAGCGTTTGACATTTTTGAATCCAGGGTCTCACCATCGCGCACCTCCTCGGCGTAGTTCTCGTTCTCGTCCCGTTGCTCCTCGTTGTTCTCCCTCCTCTGCTCGCTCGCGGAGAGCCATACCTTCTGCTCGGCTGTGGGGAGAAGAAGGGAGAGGATACTGATGGATGAAGCTCAGTATGCCACTGCGGTCCAGACTCATCTCTATCTCTGAGGCTTTTTGTACATTCTCTATAAACATCTCCGCTCCCAGAGGATGAGCTCTAGTGGCCACCTGTCACTCTCGTCCCACCAGCAGCTCAGTTTCCACTTGTCCTGTGAAGTATCGCAGTACCTACACTACATAATGGGGTCAACTCCTCTGGTCGCAAAAATAAGTCTGATTGTATGGAAGTCTATGAGGAATCGACCCCACTTCTCTCTTGATTTATTCCCTCAGTAAACATGAGTTCATGTCTCAATCTCTAGTTTCAAGTCTTCTTCAACACGGCATGATGTTCATTTAGTAAACGATGGTCCATTTTAGAGTCAAGTACACCATAATCAGGAGATGCTTCAGGGCGGGGCTACCTTGGGACCAGGTCACCACCAGAGACGTACACGCGACTCCTCCGCCTTCCAAGTATAGTCCCTTCTGTTCAAATCCAAGATGGCCATCGCCAAAATGTCAAACTCGGCTTCCAAACCGCAGTCCAAAATCCAATTGGTGACGTGACAACGTCCAATTCTTCTGTTTATGTCTTTGGGTATCGGGCCACGCGAAGGGAACAGGGACCGGCCTTAGTGTTTATTACTAATAAGCAAATGTCAGCGTTTCAACTGCTTAACATCCCGCTACACTCACTTCACATGTAAAACTACTCTCCTGTGTGCTGCTTCTGTTTCTCTTCATCGCTGCAAATTCATCCCATTTATTTTCCAAAATCAAATATGATAAGTGTTTTCTCTTTCTGGGGAGTTTGATTAGCCTGATAGCTTGAGACTCACTTTGACTTAAACTTGTATGATGTCCTTTTATCTTTCCCTGATATCTCTCATTGACTTCAGAATGAAAGATCACAAAGAAAGGTATGAAACTTTTAAGGAAGTTTGGGGGGAAAACAACCACAGCTTTAAGAAAACTGCTCTGAGGTCACACTTAGTTATGCAACCATCCAACATCTGGAAATATTTCATAAAGCCGTTTGGATAGAATAATAAAGCGATGCAGCCAGGAGGGACAGTCTAGTTTTTCTCTTGGTGGATTTTGTATCTTGACTAAATGAGGTTAAACTGATTATCACGAAAGCCTCAACAAGCTCTCCTCAGTGTTAAGCTGAGGGCCGACACCACCTGTGCATCACCTTCTGGCAAAAACAAAGAAATAAAAAAAAGTCCTTCCAGTTGCTCGGCTGTCCGCTCGGGTTCTCATAAACCGTCTTGGCAAAGGACACAAGTGTTATTTTACTTCTAAGATGTTTGGTGGTTTGGTGAAGAGAAAGTAATCCACACACTTTACTGGAAATACGAGCGACAACCGGCGGCGGCAGCAAATCGACAAAGTCTGGCCATTTTGTTATGCTTTCATTAAATGAAGACCGGAATCCTGTCTCGGAGTTATTTTGGTGCTCGTGGAAGACGACGAGTTCCCGTGTGTTTTGCTGCTTTGGCCTCTTCCCAGTTCATTTGGTTTGAAGTGTGTATCACACTGACGCTGGCAGCGGAAGAATGAGCTTATTGTACCGAGAAAACTGGGAGAGGGAGAGCCTGCTCCATACTACCCTGTGACTCCTTCTGCAGCCTCCAGCGTGTGTGTCTGTGTCTGTGTGTGTCTGTGTGTGTACTATGTGGAACAACACCTGCTGGAGTTTGCTCTACTCTCTCTCCATTTCTCTCCCGAACTTCCACAGCTCGCAATCTCAAAATCTCAAACCACATCGTCCTCGCAACTGCAGGCCGAGAGGCGGATGGGGCTCTGGGAGGACTTGCCTTGCTGCTCATAGTATCGGGTTGAGCGGCGACTGCGGCGCTTGAAGAAGTTGGAGGCGTCCGACTCGGGCACGAACACCTGCCGCGCTGCGCCTGAAGTGCCAGGGGTCAGAAGGTGAAGGTCACACGGGTAGAAAAAAAAAACATTTTTGGCACTCTGTTATTTGAGAACAGGTCAATGGCTTGAACGAGTGTCACCTTCGGGATCGGCTGCCTTTGAGTCGCCCCGCACCGCCGCGCTTCCCACCTCACCGGAAACTGTGTGGGGAAAGGATGAAATGCATAAATGTGTGCTCGAAGAGTCAGTGCAAGTGGCATTTTTATTCATGAGGATTTGGCGTAAAGAGTGTTTTCTTCTTTGTCCCTTTGCTAAAGAGGACCATGAACACCTCATGTGTCTCTCATATAGACCTCAGACCTCCATACAGGCACAGTAGACCTTTACATCAAGCTTTTGAGCCTCAGAGCTCTTGATTTAGTCCGTTGGATGTTTGTGCCAAAGAGACTTCTAAACCTTCTGCTTCCCCTCACGGTTAGAAACCATGTCTCTAATACTACACCAAAGTCACTGCAAACTAAAATACATCGTCTAATGTGCGTTAGCTTCATTTGTTTCTCTACAAATGTGACCGATATTTAATCAAACTCAAACAGCCACAACCATAATTTCTCATAGTTATTGTATAAATCGTAAGATGTCGTCTAACAATCATCACTTCACTCTCTGTCATGGATCATTTCAAATTAGTGTTATTATTGATGCCACGCCCGCGAGGACACCGATTGGTCCCAGCTGTCCTCTGGACACATGACTCAAACTTTGATGCAAATAAATCTTACTTTTCCATCTAAAAAACAATAACTACAAATTGATTCACATTGATCCCTGAATTGCAAATATTAAGCTGAAATTTCAAAATAAATGTGAACTTTAAAACTCAACAACTGACAGATTCCCCACTAAAAAAACATTTTCCCCCAGCGACCCAGACAAGGTACTCACAGGTGAGGATGAGGAGGGTGGTGAGCAAAGAGAGCACGAAGACTCGAGTCCAGAACATCTTGAGAGAGAAAAGCAAGAAGTCCAGTGGATCCAGCGGGCACCTCGAGGAACTGAGCTGGGAATAGTGAGGAAGGTGGGAGAGTGGGAGGAGAAAGAGGAAGAGAGGAGAGGGGAGGGAGGCTGCTGGATTACCAGCTGCCCAAGAAAAAGAAGAAGAAAATGAGTGATGAGGGGAGTTAAAGGTCGGCATTAAGAAAGATGGCAAGCACATCAAATAATGTCAATATACGAATATGTATTGTTATTATCATGCATGTCACCAGCATGTATGTATCTGAGATGCATCTCTTTGGCCTAGTTTTATTGAGTCTCGGGTCACATGCTGTCAAACTGTAAGGGTGGATGAGCTGACAGCAACGAGGACACATCTCACACCGCCAGCCGACCAGGGATCGAAGATTCGTCCTGGAGGTCAATGACCCCGTTGTTCCTTTTTGGGTGGAGTTCAAACAGAGCTCCACGTTAGCTGTCCTGAGTCAAAACGTTGTGTTTTTCATTTTCATTGCAGGTTCAACTTCAGTCCGTCGGCTCAAAGTTCACAATTCGTTTGTCCTCCGACTGTGTGTGAGAGATGGAGTGAGATTTGGTATGCGTTTCCTCCGAGAGGAAACTGGGCAGAGATGACTGGCTGCTTTGCTCAGGAACGCAACATCTGATCTGCTGTGTGTGTGTGTGTGTGTGTGTGTGCGAGTGTGTGTGCGAGAGAGAGGCCCCGTGAGATGTGTGTTTGCGTGAGTGTGTGTTTTCATATGCATACTTCTGGGTGGGTGTGCGTATCTTGCACATTGTGGGTGGAGATGTGTAAACGTGCACGAGTCTCTGTCTGTTATTTGCTGTTTCAGGACGGCGTCGCAGGCCGTGTGGTTCTGATGTGCGTGTCAGTTTAACCCCCGCTGCGATGCTGACGGGGACCGAGCCTCCACGTCGTTTCCTGCATCTCTGAAACGAAGAGCCGTGAGCTCCCCGCTGGGTCCGGACCAAGACGCTGTTTAGCTCTCCTGCAACAGCTCTCCTTTTTTGGGCGGAGGTTCCAGTGCCAGGGAATAACCGGGCCTCCGTCTGACAAGCAGCCAAACCCTCGGAGGCCGCTGCTGTCCAAGTGTCGGTCAGTGTGGAACTACCGAGAAGCAGCATGCACGTTTGAATCTGTTTGAAGGTCTGAATCCAGACCAAGCAGTCCGATGTACTTGACAGGAAGATGTTTGTGTTGTTGTGGCCTGTCACCTGGCCAGGTGAGCTTGTAGGTAAAACCAGTCTCATCTGATGTGGCTTGAGGACTTCCCCCTCTCAGGTTACGTTGTTTACATCTCACCAGGGATGCAGCCGTAGTTCACGCAGTGTGCATGTCACTTGGACGGATGAGATTTCTCCAGATCAATCAATAAATACATCATAAACCAATCGGAGCGCACTGTCCTTGAACGCAGCCTCATTCTCTCGTTGGTTTAAACGAACGATATTGTAGTTTCATGATTTTATGACATGTATTGGCATTTAATGTTGTTGACGTAATCCTTTATAATCGTATGTGAGAACTGTTACATTACAGGTCAAAGGAGCAGGTGTTTGTGTCTTTAAAGAAAAATAAACCAGGTTTTATTACCATAATTATTTTTATTATTATCAAAAAACTACATTTGCCACAGCAAGAATGTAGGAAACATACATTCATATGTTCATTATCAAACAGACATTAACACGTCCATACATTAATAAGGCACTATTTGTGTTAATTAACAAGAACTTCAATCATCTCTGATCATTCTGCTTAAATACAGCTTTCATTATTCTCTCTCTCTCTCTGTGTTTTAATCTTCTCTAAGGCTCGCTCTACGTCTCTGTCACTCACAGTTTGCTTACTTTTCTTAATCAACAGGCCATAAATCATCGTCCACTTCGCTTTCCATGAAGCTGTTGCTGAGTTAAACTGCAAAAAGCTTTATTTCCCATTTTTTATGCCCTTTTTTAGAATAACATCGATTACATTCACAAAAATGTTACGAGCACCTCAATTAAGCAACGTGATCTAAACATGGCGTTCCTCCATTTCTAAAGAAAATGAGATCTTTTTATTTCCTTTATGACAAGAAGCCTTGAAAACTTTCCGTGCTGGAACGAAAGCGTCATCCAATGACGTCGTCGATCTGCGCTGACGTGGCGTTTTCTTCAGGCTTCACTTTCACAGCGAGGTCCTCTCTCCTTGCACCAGGCGGCCTTTGAAAGCCCAGGTGTCCTATGGCGGGAACATAGAAACAAGTTTAAAGGCCAGTTCCACAAGAACAAACCTTAAAAAAAAAGTATTTTCCATGAACATGTTATCTATATACAACTACATTACGTCCCAGAGGTAATAAAGCCAGTTTACTGATTTATTAACGCTTATTTTTTAGCACAATACAATACAAGCCGGCTGTGATTTCAGGTTTCCTCTCAGTGAGCTGAGCTCTAAATTGTGCGTCTTCAAAGAAGCACACATTTAAAAACAAGCTAATGTTCATTCTCATGGATTTATTTACGGCTTTTGTCTGACTAAAATAAATTTGGCCTCATCGTATTGTGTGCAAGTAAAAAATATTTTAAAATCCAGTATTGAGTTGACGTCGTGTTGAATGGGAGCGTCTGACCTTAAAGGTAATTCCGTCGTCCACAGCGTACTTCCTGGTTGCGATGTCCGTCACTTCCTTCTCTATGTTTTCCTGCGTGGTTCCCTTCACGTCGATGTAATAGCAGTCAGCGCTGGCGTAGTGGCAGGAGATGGCCTACACACACACACACACACACACACACACACACACAACGGACTATAACATCTGGAAAATGAAGTGTCCCTTTCAAGCAGTATAAAGTTAACCACATAAGAACAATTGGAACTCATTTATTTCGTAAAGGAGTGCCCTTGGTTTTCAGATTTTTTTCATAATTTGAAATAAAGTTAATCCTATTCACTACTAGCAAATTTGAAAGCGGCCAGATTACTTTAGATTTAGAATCCATGCAAAAAGATAACTATATAGACTTGCTGCTCTCTGGAGTACATTCACAGGTTGTTACACTGCACCGTTGTCAAGCTAAGCGAGGGAGCTGAGGCTCGATTGGGTATGTGGAGTGTGTCGAGTTGGCACTACCGTGTTAGACCTGGAGGGAGAGGAGGTAGAGCTTCAGCTCAGGCCACTGGTATTTTATCTTTTTAGCTTATAGTTGATTATCTGTTCACAGGTTGTTGAACTGAGTGCTCTGAGATTATTGCTCTGCATCTCAAGGGAGCTGTGGTTCATTTGGGCATGACACACGACACGCTATCTGTTACGCCCCGAGTTTGTTCTCTTTTCTTTCAAAACCAATATACTCAGTTGAGGAGAAATTTATAGAGTTATCAATACTTTATGAATTCCCTTTATAAATTTGTCTCAATATTAGTCATAACAAACAGAATTCCCTATCTTTTTTACGTTTTGAATTTTGGTTTATTATTTAGACAAAAAACATTTTTCAGGGCTTGTTTGTTTGAGGTGCATTGTGGGTAGCGCGGTACCTTGCGAAAGCCCCGCGTCTGGTTCATGCCAGAGCCGTGGATGAGCAGCGGGTGGAAGAAGACGGTGTCGCCCTTCTCCATCTCCAGGTGCACCCTGGGGAGCTTCGGGTCAAAGTCGCGCACTCCGTGGTACATCTTGTTTACGCCACCCTGAGGACAGTGCACACGCGAGTGTGTGTGTTACTCCTAGCAGGCATTCACAGTGAATTTTGTGTGTGTGTGTGCATGTGTTTGTACCTCCCACTCTGGGTAGTCGTGCTCCCGCAGGGTGCTGGTGTGCGTCCCCGGCAGGACGACCAGACAGCCGTTCTGCCTGTCCACTTTCTCCATCGCGGTCCAGGAGCAGACGATCCTGTCGGCCGGGCGGAACGGGAAGTAGTGCAGGTCCTGATGCATCGGGTGGCGGGACGTCTTCTTCCCTGAAACAACAGTTGTTGTTCTTCGATAAAACCGGATGAGGCTTAACGCGGCAGTTACCGCTGTTTCTCCAGAGAAACACAAAGACAGCGTATCGTGAACTGGAATAACTGCGTACCTGCATCAGGAGGCTTGTTTATCAGCATCGTGTGCATAGCCATGATGTTGGGTCCGGTGAAACACTCGACGTAGTCCAGAATCTGACGAAGGGATGCACACATTATTTTGCCTTCACGGTGGTCAGGTATTTCAAATTGAAAAGGATTTTTTTTTAGAGTTCAGTCTGTTGGCATACATTTTTAAAATCGGTGCAGTGTGACGTTCATCTTAAAGTATTCATTGAAATCTAAACAGAAAAATAAAATGAAGACGTGCCGTGATCTACTTGCGTACCTGCTGCAAGGAGCAGTAGCGGAACAGTTCAGGCTCTTCCTGGAAATCCTGGAGTTTGGAGACCGCTTTTTGATCGGGTACAAACTCGGACTTGGAGATTGCCACGTCCCGCATCACCACCAGTCCGGGAACCTTGACTTCCTGTCGACAGACCCGTTCAAACGCCGCCCTGAGGGACGCACACGCAGAGAGACACACATAGAAAATGTTCAACGTCTGCAGGTCTGTAAAATGATTGTCATTATTATTAATTGTGGTGCAAGTATACAGTAAGATAACAATATCCCTGGAGACGCATCATAATGGATCAGCTGTATTTTAGAGTACTATTGTTTCTTCTTTGTGGTTGTCAGTGTCTCGTGTGCTCACTTGAACTTGTCGATGTCCTCTTCAGACACCAGGCTCTTGATGAGGATGAAGCCATTTTTCTCATAGAAGAGTCTCTGCTCTGGGGTCAGCAGGTCGGTGTCGTCCGTGTATCTGCCCAAAGAAAAGTTCAAACACACAAGCATATCAACATTTGTGTTATGACGAGGTCACTGTAAATGGGTTATGACTGATGTGATGTAAGTGAACGTTGCATTCAGTCGTTATCTTCTGAACAAATGACCCTAAACGCACCACCTGCCGCTGCACCCAGATAGCAGTAAAGTGGGACATCATGAGATGTGGACAAACTGTGTCAGAGGTGAATGATAAACATGCACTCCGTGAACTTGTTAAGAAACCTTCGGCCTAATTCAACCGGCTTCGCGTGTCTGAAGTGCAATGCCAACCTAAAATGAGTGTGTCCATACCTCAGTCTCTGTGGGGGACTGGAGCTGAGGGCCGGAGCAGAGGTTGGTGCAGCTCTCTGAGGGAAAGGCCGTCAAGGAGACCAGACGACTGAAAGCGCTTTACGACAGTGAAGTACAATAGAAAAGCCTTCGAATGATCTAATTGAACTTATTAATTAAAGACAAAACACTCGTTTTCCAGCTGACCCTGAAACATACATACATGCTAGCGTATCCTTTGCTCCTGAGTTTTTTTAAGCAAGCATATAAAAGCAATAACGGAACTGTAAAGTCTTAAACTGCTCGACTTAAAACACACTGATATTAGCGGCTGTAGTTACAGGTGTTACGGTTTAACAGGCGACCCTGTTAACTGGCGACATTCAGCCAAATGAAAATAAGAATGTCCTCGTGAATGCCATATTGTTGCATTGTTTAATATATATATATATATATATATATATATATATATATATATATATATATATATATATATATATATATATATATATATATATATATATATAATATATAAAAACAATGCGGCATTCACGAGAACACCTTCGTGTTATCTTCCCACATCTGTCTGTCTACAGCAGTTAACACGGTCGCCTGTTAAAGCGTAACACCGGCTACATTACGCGACGCTCCAGAAACAATGGCGACCTATTACTATTCAAAGTAACGGTGTGTCTCGGTTCCTGGAAGAGGCGGACATGCATTAACGCCGAAAACAACACCAGCAGGCAGTAGGTGCCCCTCCTGTACGACTGCGGGCCTGCAGTAAAGGACCCCGGTCTGGCCCACCAGAGCTGTCCGTCCGCCGGTCGGTGCGAGGCGGTCTGAAGCTCTGCTGGAGGGTCCCGATGATCGCGACACAAAGCAACTTAACAGAAGGATACGATCCTGGCAGGGGCTTGATCGAGATCAAGGTGATTGATCAGCAGCTTGAGTCTTTCTGCAGCCCGAGACATCTTCCAGTGCGGGTTGTATCCCGGTTGTGATCCCGGTGCACACCGATGACAGGAGAGAGCTGTGGTAACTGGGCCAAAGGGCGGAGTGACGAGAGCACGTCAACACACACTTTACATAACTTGTTCTGCACAAGCATCATTAAAATGAGACATTGCTTCCAGCAGCACAAAGGAAAAGGGCTTTAACCTCCATTGTAATGGTTTGACAGCAGAACATTTAGAGATAGATATGTAAAAACCTGTTTCAATATATACAGATTTATTTGTTTATATACATCTGCATGGCTATACACTAGAGGGATTAAAGGTCAGTATACGTGTTTGTGATTTAGGTAAACTCTCTCTTTAAACAGATGTATTATTGTGAACTTTTAGCACCGTAAACCTTTACAGGATAATACTAATAGATAGAATTGAATTAACTGTCGTCGCTGCAGCTTTTATCCAGCAGGCGGCGCCACACAACCAGAAATACAACTTAACCCTTGTGTTTATGGTTGGCTTTCCGATTTATGCCCGATGACCCATTTTTCTTTCTTTTTTTTTGGTTGTCATTCAGATGATGGCTCTTGATATTAATATCCATCCTTTCTAATGAATTAATTAACCCAATCGGTCAAATTACGGAAGGAGATGAATGAATTATTCACAACATGGCACAAACATCGTTTAAACTTTAAGTGATATATTTCTCTCTCTTATATATATATATATATATATATATATATATATATATATATATATATATATATATATATATATATATATATATACATATATATATATATATATGAGATATATATGAGATGTATAATATATCTCATATATATATGATATATATATATATATATATATATATATATATATATATATATATATATATATATATATATATCATATATATATATATATATCTCATATATGATATATATATATAAAAAAATTTATATGTACATACACATACATACATTGAATAATATTCATTTTGGTAATTTTTTTAATAATAATAGTTTGAAAGCATTAGCTAAGTTGACTTTCTCTTTACTGAAGGATTTCATATTAGCCATTCAATATACTATTAAATATTTAAAAACACAACTTCTTTCAGAATCTTTGTTTGATAATTATCTATTTGGGCTATATAGATATTATAAAATAAACAAAGTTATGTATGTCAATTGGTGCTTTTACTTATTACCGCTGAGGATGGTTTTACTTTGTAGAGACACCGGAAGTCCGGTAATCCACCGCTGTGTTGCGCTTGATGGCGGTTAGTTAGTGACACCCCTCCCTTCTCCTCCGTCGACACGGATCCTCCTCCAGCCTCTTTAAACTGCTTTCACCGCCACATGAGCGACATTTTGGGGGCTCGGTCTTCCGCTCCCCGTCCTCAAACCCCTCACATTTATAGCTGTGTCTTGGAGGATATTTATTTTTCGCTTGGAGCCGAAACCATACACACACACACGGCTCTGTGTTTGAGGCTCACGTTACTTCAGTGGGCGGATAACGCGGAGGACGGCATCCGGGCCTGGCTGCTCCGGAGAGTCGGCTTGAAACCCCGGAATTCACCATTTTCAGGTAAAATAACTCAAATGTCATTCGTGAATAAAAAGGCATGTCCGATAATGGACTCTGTCGCGTTACATTTCGTCCGGCCGCTGAGGACGAAGATTGAATAGCGACGTGTGGACATGTCAACACAGAGGAAGCTGCAGTTTGAGAAGATTCAGCCGGACGAGCTCACGATAAATATCATGTGTTTTACCGGGACCTTCGGTGCAGTCGGAGCTGTTTCTCGCGTCTCTCGTGTATTTTAAAATAAAATGATGCTGTTTTGTTATTTAAGGTGCATATAGTCTGGTTTGTTTACCTCACGTTATATTTACTGGCCAACCCCACATCTCCAAACACAATTTACATTTATTTTGAAATTGTATTATTACCACAAAACCCGCCAACGTAAAAATATGATTCTGCGTATTGAGATTAAGAGTGAGGAGGACATCCATGCAATGTTACTGTGGTTTCTGGGCGACCAGTAATGCAGGAATGTCATTGCCAAATAGAAAATACAAAAAAACCATACGGTAACTCAATATGTAACACTACCGACACACTTCCTCTATCACTTCTCCAGCAGTTTTAAACGTCGTCCTTAATCTTTGCCACAAACACAGATCTATGATGCCCTCACCAGCCCCTACTTATTCATGTCTTCTGTAAATACTGTACAGTGATATTATGCTTTCACATTTAAAGCAGAGGAGCTACGTTTGTTTTCACAGTGGATATGTGCGTATTTGCTTGCATAAAAAGTAGTATTTTGACACATTTGTCCCTGATCTGACAGTATACATATAATAACTGACTTGTTCTGCTGATGGAAGTGCTTGTGCTGCATTCAGTTAAAGGGGGAAAATGGAAGAAGCGGTTGAAGACATGTCCTCCTGCTGACTTGAAAGCATCCTTTAGCGTTTTGCAATACCCTCCTTTTGAAATGATTTGTGTTCATGAATTTAAATTTACTTAATAATGACAAACTTTGTATCTGGTGATGATTCATGATAAATTCCATCAAGATGCTTTTGCCATTTGTTACTTGAGTTTTTTTTTTTTTTACCTTCAATTTATGGTTAATTCGACACACAACAAATGCACCATCCTGTGGTCACCCTGGACAGTGAGACATTAAGTGAATTGTTAGGGAAACTGATGTCTAAAATCTCTCGGAACTGGATAAAAAAAACTTTATATTTCATCTTTATCTGACATTTATCAATCGTGATATCATGGTAGTATCATATCACACATATCAATCAACAGCAGGTGAAAACCTGTTATATATAAATATATATCGAGCACCAATCATTTACTGGTGCGGTGAGGCGTCAGTGATGCATTTAGGCTCTTTTCCGCTTCCTGTTTGACCTGGATTTGCTTCCACTGCCCTTCATCTGGAGGAACTGGCTGCTCATTTGTGTGTGAGTGTATATGATATTGACCCACATTCAGATCTAAGCAGTTGGCCATGAGAGTGATACACCCCCCAGAGGACAAAGTAATTACCCGGACAAACCCCCTCCCCATGTCTGCGGGCCGTGGAGCAGCGCTTGTATTGATCTGTCTCTGCATTATGACGCCTATAGCAGACACATGAGCGCTAAGAGCATGTGCCGTGAATATGTACGCACAAACTCACACTCTTGTGACTCACGTTTGCGCCCGGGGCGGCCAGATGAGGATGGGTATAGTGAACTGTCCCTGAGCAGAGTTGAGTTTGTTCAGGTGCGCGATTGGTTTGAGTTTGAGGAATTGTTGCCACATGCGATACATGTGGTCATGTCGTGCAACACGACATGTCGCTGGTTGGTGTCAAACTTCCTGTTGGAGCATTTGAACTTGAGCTGAAGTCTGAGTGAGAGTTTCGGGTGACATGGGGCGAGTCAGTCCTGCAAAAAAGATGGATGCAACATATTCAACATGTACTGTTTCTTATATTACATACCAACCTCACTTTACCTGGAGAGTGTCCTTCAGCCTGTAAACAAATAACCTTCTGTGGCTCTGGAAGAGGTTTCCAAAGTCTGATAAAGTCACCCTGACATGTCGTCATGGGTTATCTCGACGTGGGCTTGGAGAATACGACTTTCCAGCAGAAAGCCTCGGGCCCCTGCTGCTTTTCATTTGGACGGTTGCATATTCGAACTGTCTCTTGTGAGTCCCTCCAATGCTCTGAAAGACCAGAGCTGAATCGTTGGAGGGCCCCTTAATTCACGCAAACAGTGAAGCAACGGGAGCGGAAATCACACTTGTTAGAGAAATCAGTGCGATGCGGTCGATGACATAATACTTCTGCGAAGGGAACAGCTTGCTGTCAGCTGAAATGTTCTGATGTCGCACACCGTGGCGCTTTGTACCGCCGGGCTGTCAGAGCCCAGCGGGCGCGTGGATGAGCCGCATCGCCATGTTGCTGAAACATATTGCCAGCAACTCACAGGTACACACAAGTGGGTCATCAAATCTACTTGTACTTCTGAACGGCTGACCAAAAACCAAAATAAATCATCCTCTGGGGTGCAATGCATGGCGATATCCCAGCATGCTTTGCAGCAGAGCTCACTGCACTTACTGATGATCAGCCTCCAAAACACTGTTGCCATTGACAACCAGGCCAGCAGCTCGCTATCTCTCTCTTTCTCCCTCGTTCTCTCTCTCCCGTTTATATAACTCCAACGTGTGCAATGTTTTATTGATCAGAGGGGTGTGTGTGTGTGTGTGTGTGTGTGTGTGTGTGTGTGTGTGTGTGTGTGTGTGTGTGTGTGAGCAAGTATATCCCTCTTCTGTGTGGGTTAACGTGTGCTGGAATGTGATTCAGTGAATGCATCACTGTGTGTATGAATGCGTTGCCTGTGTACATGTGTGTGTACACACACATTCCCAAGGTGTGTGTGTTTGTGCTCATGTCTTTTTGATTTGTGTTAGTACATTTAGCCCAATAAGACGGTCTTCTCTTCTTTGTTGGTGAGAAATGCCCAGCGTGGTCAGTAGATCGTTTCTTGAAAGAAGGAAAGGCAGAAAATGTAAAAAGCAGCAGAGTGTTACTGAATCTGAGAGGGAGGACTTGCTAACGGCCCCTGGGGCTGATGGGAAATGTCTTCCTGCCACCGCACTGCCACAGGGTGGGCAAGATGTGGGTAAAGTAGTAATTATTGGGTATTTTGGGGGGGTCTGAGTAATGCTAGGGCTTCAGAATGAATACAATTAGTGTGGGCTTGGTGCAGCGAGAACACACAATTACACACATTCTTCGTAATTGTAAAAGAATGATAGTCATATGAACATGTATACATATATATAGAAACATACACACACACACAGACTGATGAAAAATGTTATGTGAGCGATGCAAGGAATGTGAAGTGGTGTGAGTTCTTTCTTTCTTGTGCGTGTTGTCATCTTGTATGAATGTGTTTGGGTGTCAGAAGGGATGTTTGTCTCTTAGTGTGTGTGTACTAGTGGGAAAGAGAATGGGCCACTGTGTTAAACCCTTTGTTCCCTCTCAAACAGACACACACACTGCTTTAGTACTCAGTTTTGTCTCCCTGTGTACACACACATGAAAAACACACACTGTCTCTCATTAGTTCTGTATGTTTTGGCATCACATCCTGTCCGAGTTCTCTCAGGAGTGTATTAGTGTGTGTTTGTGTATGTGTGTACACGGACGGAGGGTTTAGTTGGGTGTCTGAGATCGGCTCATAATCTTCAGATTAACCGGTGGCGTTGTTGGAGCGGCAGCAGACGGGGATAACGCACGCAGACGTGAACGCAGAGGTCACACTTTAAAATAAACGGACCTGCAGCTCATTCATGAAGTCACTTTCCCTCGCGCGGTGAGCCCTCACTGTCGACTCAAGTGGTGTCGTTTGACAGCGAAGGTGTTGAAATATTCATTGATGCAGACACACACACGTACACACACACATGGTCTGAACGCACGGAGTGTCTCGGGTGATGTTTCCCTCATTTTCCCTTTTTTTTGTCTTCCAAACGGGATGAGTGAGAGTCCTGAATTGTGTTTTCTTCTGTTCTTCAAATAACATGTAATCGTTATTGAGGAACACGGATTTAAAGAAAGCGTCTAGTCGTGATTTTTCTGACTGCGATCAAGATTTTCACTTATTTCAAACAAACTCCAGGCCCATGTTGGTGGTCTTTGTGGTGCATTTTTAATAGTTTTCCCGATTCTAAAAGTAGACTTTATGTGCTTACAAAAACACGGGTAAGTGGCACAGTGTGGAAACGCTGCCAAGTACAGTCAGCTGCAGTTGACAATCTGTTGTTCAGTACATCCCGTCCTACACAACTCTCGCCATCTGCCCGCTTATCTAAAACTACTGTTTTACAACCCGTCTCACCATGATCATAGCAATAATAATGATTCGACGAGCAGTTGAGTTTGGTCGATTTTCATGGTCACATTTTCCTTTTCAGAGGATTTCGTTTGGCTCTTGCTGGATTTGAACCTTTGACTTTGTGCCCTTGTTCCGACTGCCCTCACTTACTTTGCTGCCTGCTCTTACTTTCAACTCCGGTCTCGGTTGAGTTTTTCTTTTAAAACTCTCTAATTATCCCTCTTTCCTTCCCCCCCCCCCCTCTTTCCCGACTAGTTAATCATTGCCTCTCACAGGCGCTAGCTGCAATCACTGCCAACAAAGAGCTTTGAAAGTTCACGAAAATTGGATCTTTCATTAAAGCCCAGAGAGAAAATAGTCAGGCTTTGTCTCTGCCTGACTTCGCCATCTCTAATGAATTCTATCAGAAATGTTGCTGAGACGGCAGGAAGCTGTCCCACTACATCCCTCTGAGGTTTTGTGTATCTCAAGCCCGTCGCCGTATTAGCACCAGCAACAACCTAATTCACCATTATCTGAAAGGTCGGATCAATTCGAGGTCAGTATCGCCTGGTGCATTTGCGCACACACTGATAATCTAGTGTAATCAGATTAACGCAACCGTCTGACACGTGCGGTGATAGCAGCCATGGCCGAACAGACTAAGAAACTGCCAAAAACAACCTCTTGACTTTATCAACCGAAATCCCGCGGATGAAGAGATTAGAATACAATTCTGCGCGGTTTGAGCGGCGGGAGATCTCTCTGCCGTGAGCACGCGGCAGCAAAGATGGAAACTGAACTGGTGAACGGTGCAGGGCCTTCTCTCATGAATGCTGCACGGGGGCAAATTAATAGAACATGGACTCCATCATGTTTCTTGATCGTCAGCTGCAGTGAGAGAGAGAGAGGAGTTAGCTAGTGCTTGGCGTTTGTGTCCAGTGAGATCTTGTAATTTGACATTGATTCAATGGATTTTTGCTCCCGGCTGGTGATACCTTAAAGGTTTTTAAGACACAATTTGGGAAATACACTCATTGGGTTTCTTGCTGTCGTTCTGCACAATGAATATAAAGCTGCCCCCAGCAGTTAAATGAAAGTAACACAAAGACTGGAAAGGGCGACCAGAGGTTATGTGCCAGACTATTTCCTGGCCGGGCACAGTAACTTCCTGGAGTCCTGTCGTCACCAGGACGTTACCGGGCAATGCGCTGAGACTCCAGGAAGCCGCCGAACGCGGCCAAGAAATAGTCCAACCGCTGTAAAACCACAAACTTTAAAAATGTACATGAAACATAAATATATCAATATATTCGTAATCTTTAGAGATGTTTGTTGAGAGATTTTGGCGGACAGTTTCCCTGCGTTTCTTGTCTTTGTGCTAAGCTAACTGGCTACTTGGTGTAGTTTTGTATTTAGTGTACGGACACGATGGTGGTTTCAATCTTCGCATCTAAGTCTGGTAAATAAATCTTATTGAAGCTTATTTCACAAAATGAACTATAACATTTCATAAAAAGGCAAACTAGTAGACAATTTATTTCTTTGTGTCGCTCGCATATAGAATCTAAATACTTTCACAGTTTTTTATCCTCGATACTACTGAGTGTTTTCTTCTTTAATATTGTTTTTTCCATCATTTTTTATAATTCAATATTATTATTTACATAAAATGAGTTGCCACAAACTCCCCGGCCCCTCCCTACCCTGCTTGGTATTGATATTTTCAACCAATATTCATCCTATTATGTTCTTCTTTTGTCAAATTAATGAAGGGCTTTGTAGAAAGGCATGTTAGTGCTATTTAAAGTAAAGTATAAAAAAGTGTTTTGATATCTCTATAAAAACTCTGGTATCATATTGACACTAGCATAAAAAGCAAATTAATTGATGTCCCTCTGAATGCATTACAGACATTGTGTGCGACGGACAAACACATCGTTATGGTTTCTGTTTTCTCCAGCGATCAGAACCACCAGGTTTAATCAAGCGTTGTGAGTCACAGCTCGTCATTCTTCGGCCGGCAGACGTCCGATATAATAACTCTGTAGGAAATGTCGCATCTTTGTCTCAGACTGGGACGTCCCACTGTGGGACTCCCACATGGCTTCGCACAAACGCAGGAAAGAGCGCTGGACCACTGTTGGGATGGCGTTCACACACACACACACACACACACACACACACACACACACACACACACACACACACACACACACACACTGGAGTGAACACCTGTTCCCACGGGCCTCGGGGTGAATGGCGATGGACTTGGCGTCGGTGTGTTCAGGGCGTGAGAACGCGAATGCCCGATGGAGAGCCATAAAACAGACAGAGGAGGCGGAGATGAGGTAATAATAGAGGGAGGGAAGGTGGAGTCCTGTTGTGCCGTTGTGTAAGACAACCTGCCATCCCAGCGTGGCCTTTTGTCTTTGTGTTCCTGCGTTGTGAGATGGTTGGAGCTGTTGTTGCTTGGATCTGACTGAATACATTTAAAAGCAACGTTTGGCAGCTTTGCGTGTGTATGACTTCAGCAAACAGCAGGAGGTCACCAATTTTGACATCTCTGCCCAGGAACGTCAACAAAAAAATTCACATTTTTATTTTTCCCATGCAGCTTTTCAAATGTAAAACGCATTGAAAGTTGCCAATATGTGGCTTTGTATGCTCCATTCATCGTCTGTATCCAGCCACACAAAGAGACATAGCGGGAAAGCACTCACCGCTTTGCAGCAAATTTGACATTTTAATCATGTAATCGAGAAGACGGCTGCGAATGTTTTGCAACACCTTTGTCAGGCGTAATTTGTCTTTCACAATATTCAGAAAGGTCCTCTTTGAGTGAGCTGAGACTTATGTTAGCTTTATTTTCAGTGCAATGTAATTTGCATAATACAACCTCGTTGGGGAAACTGTGTGTGTGTGTGTGTGTGTGTGTGTGTGTGTGTGTGTGTGTGTGTGTGTGTGTGTGTGTGTGTGTGTGTGTGTGTGTGTGTGTGTGTGTGTGTGTGTGTGTGTGTGTGTGTGTGTGTCATCTTAAGCTCCTACAGTTTCCCATCTTTCCACTGGAATGTGCCATCTCCAGCTGTGTGTTTTGGATTCACCAACCAAACATCTAGACAGGAAAACACACATTCTTGGTATGTTGTGTTCATCAAGCTGCGTGTGTGTGTGTGTGTGTTGCACAGGCCGGAAGCTTCTCGTTAACCCTTGTTAGTCTGGTGTGGATGTAATGACACAGACAAGCGTTACGTAACCAACCAGAGGAGGGTGTTGATTTCACAAACACAATGGGCATTGTGTTTGTGTACTGTAGCAGCGGCAGATCATCGTGGCTGGTGGAGCACACAGAGGGTTAACAGCAGGTGGTTAATGATCTAACAAAATATGTTTTTACTGCCATGAAGAAAAGATAATCTAGTTTTTTGTTTTCTTTCTGTTTTTAAGAGCTGTAGTTGGCAAGTTTGTGCGGCAGTAATCTCGAACATTGCTCATTACGCAGCTACGCATACAGCAAGTGACGGCAAATCACTTATTTCAACGGTCAGGAGCTTCAGTGAGGCGACCAGGACGGTGTGGACGTCGTACAGTACGTAGCGGGGAGCGCCAGATAACAATCACCACACGAACAACGCGGTGACTGTAAAGTCGGGCAGCAGCAAGATCTCACAACAAATAGCCAGCAGTCATGTTACAGCCTCCGAGGGCTCAAAGTCCCACAGAATAACATTCAAGTGATACATTTTGTGGGGTGAAATAAACTGGAAACAGGTGTTACTTATGTGTTACTTGGTGGTATCGAGGCCCGAATCCACCAGTAACGATGGTATGAAAAAACGTCCCATCTGCCCCGAGAAATTAGCCAAAGTGATTATTCAGTTCACCTCCTAGAGGTGTGTGTGTGTTTGTGTTTGTGTGTGTGTGTGTGTGTGTGTGTGTGTGTGTGTGTGTGTGTGTGTGTGTGTGTGTGTGTGTGAGAGAGATCCTCTATGCTGCACACAATCTCTGTTTGGTAATTGGAGATGGATGAAGCGTATTGTCTTTGGCATGACCATAAGCTAACCCCCCTCACACATGACAAACAACACACACAAACAAATGTATATACACACACACACACACACACACACACACACACACACACGCACACACACACACAGTGTGTTTGTTTCAAACCTTGCCCTCCTGCTGCAAACAGACGACAACGGAGTGTCTGGGCAGGCAGTCAAAGCTTGGTGTGTGTTAGTTTGTGCGTGTGCCCGTGTGTGTGTTTTAGTTTATGTGTGTGTGTTAGTTTGTGTGTGTGTGTGCGTCAGCTGAGCTCCCTGTATGTTTTGTGGCTTGTGGGCTTTGTGTTTGTGTTCATCATGTGGCAAGACAGCAACAGGACAGTGGCGCGCCACGTGCTGTGTGTGTGTGTGTGTGTGTGTGTGTGTGTGTGTGTGTGTGTGTGTGTGTGTGTGTGTGTGTGTGTGTGTGCTTTCAGTTAGAGACATTGCAGTCTTCTATAACTAAAAATAACGTCCCCTCCCAGTTTGCCGTTCCTCTCCACAAGCTTTATCTTCATTCTTTCCATCTCTCCCATTAAACCCAGTGATCTGGGTGCTTTTCCTTGTTGTTTTCTCTGCATCATGTTTTTGTTTGTCATCTGTAGATCATTTGAACAGCAGCTCATCAAAACAAAAGATATAATGAATTTTCATTTCACTGATATAGCCAAATATTTTTCATTCTGGTGAAAACAGGAAGTAGTTTCTGCCACTTAAAGTGTTGTTTTGCTTCTGTACATCCTCTTTTTGCTGCTTATCTGCATCTGTGTTGCGGTGGCAACAGTCTTCACAAGGTAGCCTTTTCATTTCCCTCCAGCTTTCCCCAGAGAATCTAAGCAGCCCCACAGGTGGGACACATCATGCCTTCACCTGCTCTGGGTCTACCCTGAGGCCTCTTCACAGGTTGACATGCTTGAGAAACCTACAAAACTGGCTCGTCCTTCAACGCAAAGGAAGCAGCAGTGCTTCTCCGAGAGCCCTCTGGACATCCATACTGTTCCTGAAACTCCCTTCTCCCGCTTGTATCTTTGATACTATTTGCGAGGCCATTTCCCGAGACCACAGGTGAAGGGTGGAACGCAGATCAAGTGGTAAATTGAGAGCTTTGCCTTCGGGGGATCAGGTTCCTCTGCATCCCCTGCATTACTGTACTTCTCCTACGCCGTCTTCCACTGCCTCTCACAAACGACCCTGGTATCTAAACTCGTTCACTTGGGTGCAGCAGCTCACTCCCAACACAATCTCAGTGCTCAGACTTGTTTTTTCAGCAATGCACGTGATGGCAACAATTACCACGACATGTCGTACAGACATGAATGTTTATCAGGAGATGCGTCGCGACGTTCCCATCACGTTCCATCTGACGTCCTCATCAGGTTAAAATGTTTATTCGTCCAAACTTTTTATGACCAAATATCTGCAAAACGAATGACACCCCCATCAGCATTGACTTTACTTTGTGTTTACAGTGTCTGCTAAACCATAGCATTGTTAGCTTTAGCATTGTCATGACAGACTTGCGCCCCTTCCAGGAACTGCGCACCCGAAGGAACTGAACTAGGAACTGCTGACCTTTTTTGAGCGCTGATGTTTGCGTTTCCAGGAACGCAAAGATTAGTTAAATAGAAACCCACGGTGGATTAACAAACCGCGGCATTTGGAAATGCAGTTTTCACACACGGGGAAACAACAACATCCTGTTTTTCCCCCTCCGTGGTTACTGCAGCGTGACTCGGACGATAATCGCAATGGATTAATTGCGTTGCAGAGCATTCAGATTAGCAGCGACTAGAGGAGAAGTTTCACTGAACGTACGGACGTTCGAGGATAGAGTACCAAAGATGGAGCACCCAGGATGGAGCATTAAAGTCAGCAACACGATCATGTGGCTGATTCTGGTGTCTGCTGACCAATTAAACTCCAAGTTGTCTCACTTCTCTTTAAATAACTCCCATGAAAGCTCATAAAACTGCTTGTTCCTCTTCTCTTTCCGCATGTCTTTCTCACCAAAATGATATTTATAATTTATAGGCCATTGGTGAAGTTCTTTTTAATATTAACATTGTAGCCTTTTGTGCTCGCACACACAGGCAGAGGGTTATTTCGGCTCGGCCCTCTGGCTCAGTCATGCTGAAGCTCTTTTTTACTTTCTCCCAAGCAAAACAAAGGGTCTTTCAGTGGAAAGCACCCAGTGCACCGGGCGAGCAGCACTGATGCTCTGTTTGTGTGTGTCCTCATAGCTGCACAAACACATGCTTGTGACTGTACCCGGCAGGGTTCAGCTGAAATGGACGCTTGAAGGCTGATGGGAGCGCTATTAGTTTTGATAATGAGGCTGAACAGATTTGAGACTGAAAAAAACGAACGCACGTGAAACGTATAATCCAAACACTATAAATTTGGGATATATTCCTTCACTGGATAATTGCAATCTCCTATTGGATTCAATGCAGGAAAACAGAGCAGTCCTTGAGAAGATGTCCACAGTTAGTTTCATTTAATCGGGCGTCACATTTCTGGTAGAGAGAGATATGGGATTCAGGGATTTATGCACGCCGTAGGCTTTGGCGAGGTGACACCCTTTGTGGCTCCCGGTCTTTGAAGCCTCGGCAGCGGTGTACGTTCAGTAGGACAGACAGCGGTGCTTGATTGTAACGTATACCTCCATTATGAGGGAAACTCCCCGTCTGTGTGATCTCTGTATGATTGCAGCGCTGTAAGTGGGCCTGAGGCGTCGCGCAAACATTACATACACCTGTGATCCTAAAACCAGACACAGGGATGGAACACAATCTGAAGCGAGCACCTGGTTGAGTTCACATTTCACCTCCGAGCTTCTTCTTTCTTGTGGCCGAGCTGTCTGTTTTTCATCAAAAACCGCTCAGATTAACATGTTTTGTCGTCGTTTTGAACAAAAGTGTGATTTCCGTTCTGCGGCGTGCGCGTGGGCAGCCGAGCAGGCTGTGGATGTGGGAGTAGTCGGGCAACGGGGCACGTACAGATAAAGGATGCTCAACAATTATATTCTGCAACAGTTTTCAAAGAAAACAAATGGTGTGAGACCGATTCAGCGACGATGCGTGGAGCCGAGCTCATGAGTCCAACAAGGTTTTTTAAGTGGCGTTCATGATGAGTTCAAGGATTATATGTTGCGCTGTTTTTATTTTATTTTTTATTGTCAACATATCCCGCCGAAAGACCAAAACGAACGATGCATTCAATACTTTCTGACTTTCCTGCTACGCCTGTGGCGCTCAGACAACACGTTCCCACAGAGGGATTCAAATTTAACAGACGGGACAAATTCAATTCTTAAAGAGACCCTCGGTAATAACCTGAAACAGCTGGCTACTGTAGTTTAGGACAGATGTTACTCAAACAGGAGTAAATAGGGCATTTGTTTTGGGAGTCTTTTCAGACATGGATGAATAAACATTTTGATGCATTAGTGAGTGTTTCAAGCAGCAGGATGGGGGATTGACCTAGAAATAAACTACCGTGTTTGTTGCGATGCATGTGATGGTGCGATGGTTTGACTCAGTGATGTGTTTTTAATAGTTTCTATCCAAAAATGCAGTTATGTGGCACAGAGGAATAAGTGACTGTATGTCAGGCTTTTAGCTATAAAGATAGTCTAATGTGCCATGGAGCAAGTAGTTTTTCTCTACACGAGCAATACTAGTGAGCAAGATCACTTCTTTATGGAGTTTGGGCTTCTCGTGGGATTATTATGGATTTCAACTTTGCCGGTAGTGCTACACTCAAACGTGAAGTAAACGTCCACGGTGCCAACTCCCAGAAAGTGACGGGAGAAAAAGAATCAACATGGTAACCCTCACAGTTCATAGTCGGGACGTTCACCGTTGATTACATGCTGCAACAAAGCAGAATAGTGACACAGCATTGTGACGTTGTTTGTGTGGCCAAGTGCATCCACACACCACAATAGCAACTTCTCACAATCTTTGGGCTGCTCACCCGTGGATATAAAACGGATGTGTTGCTGTTGAGGCTGCAGACTAATTTTCCCTTCTAGCCCTGTTCTGATGGTTTCATCATTAAATGTATATGATTCCCATACATGCAGGTTTATTTACAGCAACAATTTCATTGTTTTAGTTTTTGAGAAGTGCCGACTGTTCTGTTTTTTTAGGGAATAAATATTTGGGGATCACACTGAACGATCCATTGAATTTGAGAGCAAATGGCTGATAAGGAAGTCTGCCTTCGAGGACCACACACACACTTGATGCTTTGTCAGGTTGTGGAAGCTCTCTCACATACTTCATAAGTTCATGTTATGATATCAAACCCAATTCAGATAAAATGTATGGCGGCCATGTTTAGTGTGGAAGAAGGGCTAAGGGCATTTTAAGTAATAACCATATTTGAGTGCTCGCCCTACTGGTCATCAGGACTGTGTGTCTGTAGGGCCAGTTTGAATAAAATAAATGTATACATATCCAGTACATGCGTGTGTTTTTTACGTACATACAGTCGACTACTTAATTGACTTAATAAATCGCCCGGATTTGAATTGGATTTCTTTTTTCAAGTGTATTCAAAGACATCTGTAGCTGAAGAACCTCACCAAGCAGTCGGCACCGACTTTTGACAATTAAAACATTTCCTGACTTTATGCCTTTCAGCCAACTTGTCTTGAGGTTTGAAACCCAACTGGACTCATTTAGATTTCGTCACCACAGCTTGAACACCAGCTCTGGAGAACATGGGCCTGTGGAGCAACTAATTCAATCTGGAAAACATACATTTAATGGATCATTACGACGGGATCATGAACTTTATGCCCCACTGGGTCTGGGGAGCAGACACCTGATTAGCTAACTTAGAAGGTTAATGCTTTTAATTCCCAAGTCTGCAATTAACACAAAAACTAACCACTGAAACCAAACCTAATGTTAGAGTTGAGTCTCTCTCTCTCACACACTCACTCTCCTTCTCTCCCTCTCTCCCTCCCTCCCTCCCTTTCACCAGCACTGTACATGCCTGCAGTCACTCTGGTGATTTCATGGCTCTTAACCAAACACAAAGACTCCATTATGGCTCCGTTCTCTGAAATAAAATCACTTGCTTTGTCCTATGTCTTTGCTCGCTCGTCCTCGGCTTCTTCCTCTTCCGCCTCCCACTCTTCCTCTTCCCACTTCCCACATTTAAGACTGGATGTGAAGCTACGTCTTTCCATTGCATTACCTCATTCTGTGTTTGAGGTAGGATAGAAGAAAGGAACAGAAGGAAATGAGGAAGGAAGAAAGGTGAGGACGAGAGGAACTAAGGTGTGTGTGTGTAATCATTAGCTCAGTAATTAGCCCTCGTCGCCTGGTGTCTCCCCCTCGCTCAACCTTTGAAGTTTCCTTCCCTGGACTACCCGCAAGCCCTCAAGAGGCTTCAGGAGGGGGTGGGAGTTTTCCAGAATGTGGGTCAAAAAGTGTGTGTGTGTGTGTGTGTGTGTGTGTATGTGTGTGTGTATGTGTGAGAGAGAGAGACATTCTGGAGGTAATGATGATGAACGAGAGAGAATAAGAGTCTCAGTTTGCCCTCTATGTCTCTATCGACGGCAGATTTATGCTTCCTTTCATGTTGGATCCCAACACACACACACACACACACACATCATTCATATGTGCCAGATGCTGTAATCTCAACACGCGCACGCACACACACACACTGACACACACAGGCACTGACACGCACACGTCACATGAGTCTCTTTGTTTGGGTTTTCTGCAGAGATAAAACCCGGCTCTGTTGCACTCCTCTGTGAGGGAGACAAAGAGCACTTCTATCACACGCGGCGAGTGTGTGGGTGTGTACGGGGGAGAGAAAGTGTGTGTGCGTTTGTCTGACAGGGTTTTCTCCAGTGCAGTCGTTTTATTTTATTTTGCATAGAGATTTTTACGAGCAGGATTTTCGGCCTCATTAGCTGGAGTGTTATTTCCCCTTTTCCTTCCATTTCCGGGGCGTCTGATAGCGTTTTATGTGCATGTTTGTCTGAGTGCGTGCGTGTGCCCTCATCACATCTGAATGCCGATACAGCCGCAAGGGCCAGCATGACACACTTCTCTCTCCAAAAGTGGGCTAATCACACTCCACTTGGGTTACTGGCCACCACGTTGTAGTGGCTCGAGGTGTCCAATATGTATGTATTTTATTTTTATGCAACTATACTGCCGGTTTAGTTCGGCCTGACATTCAAGTGTGTTCGAGCCTTCCATTATGAGCACTTTTGGGATTTCTCCTCCTCTATGTTTCAGTAAATGTTGAGCTCGACAGCAGGGTTGCTAATTTTGAATATTGTTTTCTGACCGAGAGCCGACCAAACGGATCATTAACTGACTGACGAGAACGGTGCCTTCCCTGCAGGCCGGCTGTGGTTAAAGTGCCGAACAAGCTGTAGAGATAACCGAAGCTCAAGGAGGTTAAATCCATTTTATAGGCCAGCTGCAGATGTGTCCACACAACAATGTGTCCCACCTGTCCGGGAGAGTTGGCAGCCGCCATGTTGCGTGTTTTGTCTCGGACACATGCAGCCGTGCACTTTCCCAGTGAGTCTCCTCCGCGGCCGTTAGTTCAGCTGCGAGGTTGTCAGCTGTGTGTCTGCCTCCAGGTTGTTTGTCTGTGAATAAATGCAACAACTCCTCAAGACACCGGCCCTGGTCCATTGTGTCGCTACTTGTGTTTAGCTTTGAAGCTAGCGACCCGGCTCTCTGAAGGTGGGCTGACCTCAGGTCAACCGGCAATTCTCCTTTTAGCGACAAGCCGCTCTTTTCATTTTTTCCAACTTTAAAAAAATATATTTCTTTCAATTGTGAAATATGAATATTATTGTTGGTTAATGGATGAACTGTCAATCACATCCCTACATGACAGCAGTTGAATGTGCGTTAGTTTCTTGGTTTTTATATGAACATTTTGCATCACCAAAACAAACTGATCTTCACCAAACTAAATGTAAAAATACAATATTTATTAGAATAAAAGTTAAAATATAATCTATATCATGATATTTGAATAATAGTTAACCCCTGTTTGGGGTCGAACACTTAATTTGACTGACAGCTTTAGATACAAAGTCCTTTAACAATATAAAGAACCCGGTTAAAGAGTGTTTGCCTACACCGCACTTCATATTCATGAAATAAAACCTTTATTCCTCTTCCTGTAGCCTGTTGGCCTTTTCATGAGACCGACTGAGAGGATATTCAGTTCATATCCTCTCCCCACACACGCAAACCTACAAGCGCTCGCAGTTTCCTTTCTATATGCGCGTGTGTTTTATATGTGTGTGTGTGTGTGTGTGTGTGTGTGTGTGTGTGTGTGTGTGGGTTGTATCACAGAATCCGATGATGAGGTTGTGTGTCGGTGTGAGGTTGCGGTCACACGACGTCCCAACACGGAGTGATGAATGTTCCTCGACACGCTGGTGCCGTGAATGACAAATTGCCGAAAGGGGTTGTGCGCGTGTGAGCAGACGGGGCAGATGGTGTCTCGTGGGTACGAGGCGAGCTAACGACCTTGAGAGAGGCTGAAGGAGAGAGAGCGGGCGAGAGAGCGGGCGAGAGACGGCGACGGCAGGGGTCAGTTTGCTTGGGTCTGAGAGCGGGGGGGGGGCTTTTCGGCTGCCGCTTCCTCACTTCATTTCCTCCACACACACACACACACACACACACACACACACACACACACACACACACACACACACACACACACACACACACACACACACACACACCCACACACAGAGGGCCCGGTCCGCACACACAAACACACACACACACATGCGTGGGGTGTTGACACGGCAACACAATGAGCAGGGGCTGACTTGAGGCAGCTTGAGCAAGGTGTTTCCTGTGACCTGAGCAACTGCTGCGTCAACACAGGCGCAGTCGTCTGGCACAACACTGGCATGAGTTTGCAGACGAGCGTGTGTGTGTGTGTGTCTACGTACATACGTACGTGTGTGTGTGTGAGTCAGTCTGCTAACTGATTTGACTCTCCCCCCCTCATTCAATTAGAATTAATGAATTTCTCCTTGTATAAATTCGTGAATGTGTGTTAGTGAAAACAGCTGTACTCGAGTCGGTGGTATTCATCCTTTATTCATGGCTTGTTCATGCTTTATTCATGTGCTGTTGCAGCATTCGCAGAGTGAATGAGTATTGGATTAAAAGCGGCTTTACATTATTCATGAGCTGAGATATTTTGGATTGTAAAGAGGCTTCTGGATTCCCCCAAGCTGTGTGAACGCACACACACACTCAACAACAACAACAACAACAAGACAGTCCTCTAATGTTGCGTGCATTTGTTTACTCCTCCACAGTTAATTTCCACTGAATTGCGGTTGACTGTGCGTGTGTTTGTGTCCCACAGGCCTCACGCTGCCCTGCTATGGAGAAGATGAAGAAGATTAAGAAGCGCTTGTCGTTAACGCTCCGCTCCAGTCAGACCATCGACGAGTCTCTGTCCGAGCTGGCCGAGCAGATGACCATCGAGGACGGAGGCACAAAGGACAACGGTAAAAATTCATCATCGAAATAATAAGGATAAAACAACACACATCCATATCACGTATATCTGGGAAGTTAAAAAATGCTTTCACGAAGGGACTCGAGCCCATTGAATCCCGTTTGTTTTCTCCATTTTGTGTGATTGGAAGATTTTCTGAGCTGTGCTTTTAGGAAGAGCATGTTACCTCCTGGATGTCATCGTCTTTTTACAGCATAAAACACAACGACCTTTGACTGCCTGGAGACATAAAATGCAGTTAACAGGGTTTTGAAGGGGGAAAAAAACCTTTTAACAATACTTTTTTTTATTTGTTATTGCCATTTATGCTGCTAAAAGCATTGAATTGGTTGAGGATCAGGTCAGATTTTTCATCTTCTTATAAATGTCTGTCAGCAGACACACACACACGCACGCACACACACACACACACACATACACGCACACACACACAGAGCTTTCAGTGTCTTGGTAGCTCTTAAGAGTATTTTAATTATGAAGCACAGAAGTTGATGAAGGGGAAGAGATTACAGCATGTGTGTCACTAACAGCTGTAATGGACTTCCAGTGAGTAGCTCTCTACCAAGTTATGTAACAGGAGTAAAAGCAGGGCAGCAACTTGAACACACACACACACACACACACACACACGGATACACACAGACAGAAGCTCAGCAAGTGAAAAGGTAGTGTATATAGTACATCTTTGTTATATAACTCTCTGCCTGTTTTAGCATCGCGGTACAGTTTGTCTCCAGTAAGCTGGCGCTGTGACGGACACAGGGATGTGATTGGCTGCTGCGTGTGAGTGGCAGCTGTCAGAATAGGAGGACACGCCATCATTTACAGACGTCCATCATTTACAGACTGCGTCTCGTTGGAGTGATGTGGCTCCGTATCCAGACAGACACAACACATGTAGAAGAAGCTTCAGTTGCTGACTATGAAAAACACTACAGACATTCAGCAGTAATAGATGTCAAAAGTCAGAGCCACTCTGTCTTGAAAGTAATCTTAAATAATAATGCTATATGCCAATGAAGAGGAGAAATGATGAAGGTAGTTTACAATCTTCCTCATCAAGCCCACATTGTCATTGGTTTGATGGTAATGGTTCAAATAAAGTAAAGGTATTATATATGACTTAGTGACTCCTAAATTGAAATGGGAGATATATTGTATCATGTTTTCTGTCGGTTGCTGAAAAGGTTCCTGTCCTCTGCTCATAAAAAACATGAAAGCCCCAACGAGCACTGACATTTTCACCTCCTTATATAATTTATGCTCACCTTGTAATTCTGAAGCGACTGACAAGCACCCGAGGGCAGCGTACTGTTAAAATGTGAGTTTTGACATGTAGGAACGCGGCACAGTCTGTCGCCTCCGACTTTGAAAAGGTTGGCTGAACTGAAGAAAGTTGGCAGGAGCAGGAAGATAAACCCACACGTTATGAGACACTTATGTGCAGACTTATCATGCAGATCCGAACGGGACTATTTAAGACATTTTTTTTGCAAAGGTGCAGCAGCTGGACTCTGACTGGAGAACACTGGGTCGTAATGTTTGCTCCCAGGGTTTCTGTGGAGGCCGCGATTGGAAATGCCATCACTTCTTGGGGCCCGTGAGTGAGGCCAATGTGTTCCTGATTGGCAGAGTAACATAATTGCTCTTTGGCTGTCAATCTTCCAAGTCTGCTACTGTCGTGCGAGCGATGCGGAAAAAAGACTGGTTCTGTCAAAAGGTAACAAAATCCACCTGTGGGCACCTGTCACTGTGTTCACGGCGGAAAGTGCCGCCGATTTAGTCCTCGACTGGCGCAGACTTGTCTTCTTCTCATGTAACACTCGGCAACAACGTGAATATTCTCAGAAATGACAAATCTCCTTAATTTCCTCGAAAGCAGAAGAGTTTGTGTAACGTTTGATTCTGCTGTACTGAGCCAGCTATTCAAACTTGGTGCAACATTACATAACGTTGGAGGAAATTTGATGTCTGTTTTTATCTATTTATACACATTTCTCCTCATTTAGGCCGATGCCTGGTATTTTTAGATTCTTAGACTTAAATGTCAAATAAAGTCCTGCAGGTTTAAACAAAGCCGCACAGCACGCGTTTGAGATGAGGAGCACACCGCAGTGATTTGAGGAAGATGAGAGATGATGTGTTTGTTTCGCCATGTTGGTATCCGATGCGGCTTATTGAGCCTCCGTTCATTTTTTCCCGAACGCCAGAAATGATGTCCGCATTTGTTGGGTTTTGTTCCAGAGCCCTTCATGAGGAACGGCCGCCCCCCCACCTCGCACAGCATGCACTCCTTCCTGCACCAGTACACCGGCTCCTTCAAGAAGCCCCCGCTCCGCCGGCCGCACAGCGTCATCGGCGGCACCCTGGGGTCCTTCATGGCGATGCCACGCAGCGGCAGTCGTCTAGGTGAGACTCACACAAACACACACACAAACACGTGTTCACACACTCGCGCACAAGGAAGGAAGTGAGTAGTGGGAGTGCGCTGCAGATGGATCCGGGAACAAACTGAAAATGTGTCACGGCCCAGAGAGTTCCCATCCTGCCTCTTGTGTTTGAGAAGGCACTCCTGGCCAGAGTGACTGTCTGCATCCACGAGTGACAGATGGATGTGGGGGGGTTCAGTCAGACGTGACGCTGGTTCCGGCCCGAGATGAGTCAGACCGAGATGTCCCGGACCAAAGGGTGGCGAGATGATTCAGGCGACGGCGTGAAACGGAGGAACGAAATGTTGTGGGTATCAACAAACCAGCCTTTGGGTTTATTTTGAATAATTAGTGACGAGAGCCTGGCAGGATTAAACGCTTTGAAAAGCTTCAAGCGCCACCTGATGGTTTCCATTTTTCACTTATCCAGAGAATTAGCACTAAACATACAGCAGACAGTGAACACTATAGCTGTTAACCATCAGCACTTTAGCATTGAGCTCACAGTACACCTTCATAGGAACACCGCTGTGGCTGTAGACTCTTATTCCTGCTATTACTAACGTTAAGCTGCAGTGTTTTCAGATTGTTCGGGTACTTCAGAAGGCTTTCGTTTCAGATTCATTATTTATTTTACAGCCTGTATGATCAGTTCCACTTCACTACACCACACAGATGCTGGCCTAAACCTTAAACAAACATTGTTTAACATTGCATCGATAGCTTTTCCCCCACATGGACAGGCAGCAATAATCAGCATCTGTGCAAACAGTCTGTTCGACTTAACGCGAGAGGTTTTACCACTTGGAGGTGGTGGAATAATGTTTATTATTTCAGTAAAAAAGGAAAGTGGAGAGAGAAAGAGTCGTTGTTTGCAAGGTATAGAGAGAACCTAGAGAGGTTAGGAGGAGGAAAGTGTGGCATCATAGGCTGGTGGGAAAAAGAAGGGAGACAGAAAGAGGAAAGAAAATGTTTTTCAAAGATTATCAAGGTTTTTCAAAGCTTGCACAGAACACATTCTAAATGTGTGCATTGAAAAGATCAAAACTGCTCCTAAAAATGCGTAGGACAGGTTACATGCAGTGTTTTATAATCCGTGTAGAGGCCCGCAGGTTTATGACGACTGTAACAAAGTTCCATTTGTTTGTATTGATTGCCCTGATTGATTCTTCGCCAAGCAAATTGTTGCAGCCGGGTGATACACTAGAGGGCCTGCTGGGCATCGCAATGGACCCCGGCCTACATTGACGAACTTGGATCCAAAAACAGGGCAGTTAAGTAGGACATTGTTGTACCGCGTACTGCTGCCACACTCTGTGCGCTTATTAGCAAAGCTGCTAAAGACGGTAAAGAGAAGAAGCACAAAAGACTCAAGAAAGGGAGGGAAGTGAAGGAAGGATGTGTGAAGACGATCAGTACAGAAAGAGAGCGAAAGTGGGTGGAGAATTAAATCATTCAAGGTTTTGGGATAGAGGAAGAAGTGAGGCACGATAAGATAAGAGACGAGCAAAAGCAGAAGAACAACAATGTAGGAAGATTAGAAAGCAGCCTTCAGGGTTTTTGAAGAGCAGCTGTTGGAAGGCGATGGGAGACGGAGAAAATATTATTGTGAGCGAAAGAATTTGGGGGTTTTCGGAGGAGATGACGGGATCGAATAGCTGGAGATAATGGAGAGGAATGTGAAAGGAAAAGGAGGCTGAAAGGAAAAGAAAGTAGGACAGATGAGATCATTTGCACAGGTAGCAAAGGAATGCGTTGAAGCAACAGCGGGAGTCAGATCGGCTGACGCAAATGAGAAAGCAAGTCGGGAGCGATGGAGAGTCACGTAGAGTGAAAGGGAAAGGAAGGCGGGAATGAGAAGTGAAAGAAACTGCTGATATTTTTGAAGACGAGAGATGGAGAGATGGCAGAAAAAGGGAAGAGAGACCTTTTGGGATTTTCCATAAAAAGGAGACGAGGTGAAGAAGTGGAGAGAGAGAATGAGTCGTTGTTTGCAAAGTGTTCATGAAGAGAACGCGGCGAGGATAGGAGGAAGAAAGTGTGGCGGTCACAGAGTCGGAAAAGGAAGAGAGACAGAAAGAGGAAGACGTTTCTAGAAGTTCATCGAGGTTATTCATTAAAGCGTACACAGAACACATTCTAAATGTGTGCGTTGAAATGAACAAAACTGCTCCTAAAAATGCGTAGGACGGGTTAAATGCAGTGGTTGAATGTCTTGTAGAGGCCTGTAGGTTTATGATGACTGTAATAACGTTTTTTTAAATATATTTTAAGCTCCATATCCATCTACATGTGCACGTACAGGCCTGAAACGCCCCCAGAATGCCATATAAGGTCAGCCATATCTCTCTGAAAGTACTAGCTGTAATGTGAAGACACTTGTTATGAACAGAAAGTAACACTGAGAAAGAAGAAAAAAACATCACATGAGGTTAGATGTTTAATCTTAAAGTTATGGTTGGTAGTAAAAGCAAATGTGGTTTATAGCAAAGTTCTTCAAACAGGAGAGTGATTGATTTGTGCATGCTATTTTGATAAAAAAAAAAAAAAAAGGTCAGTCAATTATTAGCCAATTTCCATCCGGATACGAGCCTCCGCAGGCTCATTTCATGCTGCTGGTGGCACACGACGGAAGTTTAAAGCCTTCATCAAACGGCTCACGCTAGCGGCTCCTTCCTGTTGCGTTACTGCATTGCAAATATAAAAAATGATTCGTGGACAAAAGGTTCTGAATATAGCTGCCGTCTGGTTTTGAAGATATGTTTCCGATCGTGGAGTTGTTCACAGTAAAAGACACGCGGTATTTTCTGCCAGTTCTTTGGATGAGAAGCAGGAGAAATGTTTGAAAAGCAGTGACATAATTCAACTTAACAGATATCAGTAAAAAATAATCATGTGTTTGCATCATGTCCCTTAAATCCCACAATGTGTACCCTGTGTGGGAATGACGGACCCCGCCTCTAACAACAAAAACTACTAGAGAGGGAATTACAGAATGTAAATACTCTGAATCGCTGTTGCCGAAAATCGGCGATTTTAAATCGTGTAAATACCTTAATCATTGTAAATTAAATTTCATAATTAAATCTGAAATCTATTATTTTCCTTGTTTTCCCAAATTCTGTCATTGACTGGATTGTATTGCTGTGACAGTACTCACGCTAGTAGAGATGCTGAATGCGCACACGCTCTCAAACACAAGTAGAAATTGATCGACACGAGTCCGTAGTACACAGAGAAGAATTGTATTGACTGTGTTACACCGCCATTGACTGCTGACTCCTGGTAACGGGCCGCTGGGGCCAGCAGGGGATCAGCAACTCACTCAGGAGCCAAAAGGCATTCACGGCAATCGACCGGATCAAAAACAAGCCCGGCCGAGTCTGTCTGGGCCTCATGTTGCCCTTTTTTTTTTTGGTGAAATCCAGAGAAAAGCTTGATCTGGAGCATCTGTGGATTCATCGCGTACCCAATCATAATGCCGTGATCCGCTACAGTTGGACGCGACACAAGATAAACTCATCCGCATTTCTGTTATCGCCGCCGCCATCTTGACTGACGGGGAGCCGTGAGGGACAATGGAGTGGGACTCGGCTCCTCTTTGTTTGGGAGGGGAGAGGGAGAGACACCTGGAAGACATCTGCACTCGACATTTCCAGTTGATAAATGGGGCCCCTTGGGGAAACGGAGGAGATGGATGATGGAAGGTGGTTGAGTAGGCAAAAGAGGGAAAACTAGATGAAATGAGGAAGGATGTGGAGCAGATGGGAACCTTGCAACAATTTCCTGTTCCTCCCTTTTCTCTAATTCTTTGTACCTCCTTCACCTTCTCCCATATCCTCTCTTCCAATTTTCTTTTTGAAGCAAGACAGACAGGACACGTCTTCTCTATTGTGGTGACTGACGGTTAGTGTTCGATGTAGCTTGCAGGGTAGGCTGTTTATTTTTGGCTTCATTGGCAAGAACTGTGGCGTTATTTTGTTCTCCCTGTGTTTACCACATGGATTACAATATCCTGAAAGGTTTTTACGGACCTTTTGAACATAAACGGTCTACCCCGGCTTTAAAGACCTCGTGTCGCATCTCGACTTCTTCCACTCTAACCGAAGATGAAGTTCAGGCAGAGAAGCAGAGAAACCTGACTTCAACAATACGTGGAACACAGAGCGGCGTTGAACGGGTCTGACCCCCAGAGGAAAATCCTAAAAGCGTTTCAGGTTCTAAAAGTGGATCAGTATTTCCTTTTATCTGAAGAGCTTTTGTGTTGTTGTTTTTTTACCAGATGACCACAGACAGGTTCCCATTCTGGGCAAAGTGTTCTTCTGGGTTGTGGCCAAACCGCGCAGTGAAGAAGCAGGACTTCACAGTATGAAGAGACGTTTGGCGATAAGACACATTGGAAAGGAAAACATTTCGTCCGGGTACAAAAACCCAATCACGCCCTCCAAAAAAATCCACATTAAAAATTCTATTTAATTATCTTAGGTGTGATATTTTGAGAGCTAATCCGGTTTATCACGTTTAAATAATTGAAACACTTGAGCTGCATCGACAAAACAATTCTTTCTCCGCTCATATCTCTGCTCTTCTTTCACGTGTGATGACAGACTGCGTGGTTGGAGGCGCTGACACCCTGATGACAGAGCTGCTCAACCATGGCTACTCATTAACCGTGTGTGTGTGCGTGTGTGTGTGTGTATGTAAGTGTGTGTGTAGGGGAGGGAAGGGTGGAGGGGTGTTGCATGTGGTTTGTACATCAGTGTGTTTGCTCCGGCTGTGCTATGGTAGTAGTGGTAGTTTTATTGCCCTGAAGGAAGCGGTGCTGGTTAGAGAGCTTAATCTTTGGTCTCGAGGGTTACAAGGGTGTGAGAGGGAGAGAGAGGGAGAGAGAAGGAGAGAGAGAGAGGGAGAGAGAGAGAGAGGGAGATAGAGAGATGGAGGGTAAAGATATGCATTTCATAACACCATTACAGGCTGCTGTGCGGTCTGAGGCTAATATTTATATTCACTCGCCCCCAAAATATTCCCTTTAAATACACCTACAGGTACTGCAAACCCATATCTGCTCCTCTCACTACAACCAGCGCAGAGCATGACTGAAACCACTCTCACTTTTATCTGACACTTTATGGACCAAATGATCGATTGGAAATGTAATCAATTGTTGCAGCCCTAATCAATCCATCAGCACATGTAACATCGGCACTTTCCCCTGATGTATAAGCAGCGTATAGAGATGAAATGGTTTATAACACACGTTATATAAAAGATGTAAGCATATCACTATAACTCCTCATGTGGCCTCTCACAAGAGGAGGCTGCGTATTAACAGATTATGAATTACAATATAGAAAGAAACCGTCTTCATAGAAGTTATAATGTTGAATACTGTACATCACTTTGATTGTGCTTGGATTTTTTTCACAATTCCATTTTCGTGGGTTGTAAACTGTATTTGTATAGTGCTTATACATGCTAGATGCGGGACTCAAAGTAAAGTGTCAGATTTATAATAAAGGGACAAATTTAGTCCAATTTTATGCCACTTTGTACCCTGTTGGAAAAGATCCCAACAACCCGTGTATTGTGTTCTTCACTCTGTCTCAGATATTGTGCACGAGAACCTGAAGATGGGCTCGGACGGGGAGAGCGACCAAGCATCGGGAACGTCTTCAGACGAGGTGCAATCTCCAACCGGCGTCTGTCTGAGGAACCGCATCCACCGGCGGATCTCCATGGAGGCAAGACACACACACACACACACACACACGCACACACACACGTACACACACACACACACGCACACACCGTAACTGGCAAAAACAAAAAGGCTTACATGGCAGGGTTCTCCGCATCTCCTCTCCTTCTGCTCGGTTACGCCCCCCCTCCCTTTCCTCCACCGGCTTTCCCCCCTAAGCATTGTGGGGGGTGGGCTCTCCTAACGGGCGCTCGGCGTCATGATGTTGATAGCAGTCGCGCTCCCCTCGAACCGCAGCGGAGGAGCAATGTGAGGATCTGTGCTGTAAACCAGTGATTCTTCTGTGTATCGGCCGTCTCTCCCGACATCTCCAGAGAGCATGCCGGGAGAGCTCCTCCTATACCAACCACGAGGTTATGCCATTCAAAAGGAGGTTGGCGTTTAAACGCCTGCTAAACATCATTTTATTATTTGCAATGGGAGAACAAATATTTAATTTTTCATGTTTTTGCTGGAAACGAGGCACAGCATAGTCATTTCCATGTTTTGTTCATATTTGTCTGGACGCAGACGCCTTTCCAACAAAAAGCTGTTTCATCAACCAGAACAAGCTTTTTAAACACCGGCTGGATGAAAGATGATAAATTGCCCGGGTGGCCCACGGGCTACCTCTGACACGGTAACGTGTACAAGCAAAATATGAGCAGGATGAATGGGAGGGAGAAAAAAACGCTCCTCATGATTATCAGGGGACTCGTTTGCCTGCAAGTTTCTAATTTCACGGTGTTTTTTTGTCTGAATTGACTGAGACACTCTGGCTGCAGGCCACCACTAATTCATCCGGCGTCTGTTATATTGTTTCAAACTATCGGTTCAAGAAGCTTTAACAAGTGGCGAACCATCTTCTCCTGCTAATACAAGGATGCTACCTTTTGGTTATGTTGTGGACTCACGACACGTTGAATGCAGTCGCTCCATATACATCGTCTTTATCTTCATAAATATTTAAACCCCTGGAGAGATTTCATCCGAAGAGCGCGAGCGTCTCAGCCTGGAGGCCTCCTGCCCCCTGCTGGCCGAGGAGCGAATGGGACAAAATCATCCTTGAAAACATCCTTGATTTTGCGTCTGTCACACAAGCACACAGTGACCTATTTTTTTCTGCTTGTTTTGAGTGTTTATTATATTTGACGGAGCTCAACGATCTTTGGATCATAAGTCGAACCTGTGCCCCCCCCCCCCCCCCCCCTCCACACACACACACACACTCACGAGCTTCGTATGAGCGGAAGTACGCTGCTCTTCTTGTGGTTCTTCTGAGACTGCAAGAGGTTTTAATTCAGCCGTATTGTTTGAGAAAGGAGGTTAAGGACACAGTGTGCTCGCTCATCTAGGTAAAGGAGACGCTGTTCCACTTCCTGAAACATTAAATACTGCACTTCAAACCTGCAGTAAACAAAGACTTATATATCACCAATGCTGAATGTTACGTGTAGAATTCATTCAAAACATTTCATTTTAAAAGTCGTTGTGAACCGTAAGGGTCAAATATAGTGTTTAAGACCGTTTTTAAAGTTCTGAAGTCACTTCTGCTCTCAGAGGCGATGCATATTGCGGTGTACATTTTTAGAAAGGTGTGGTGTCCTGAAGCTCGGTGGAGCAGGACATGTGCATGTTCCACTTCACAGCAATGACAGAAAAGCTTTGATCCCGTCCATTGTCTTCAATCTGCACAGATTAATGTGAGTCTTGTACACGGCGGTTATTTGTCAAACTTTACACCTGAACAACCGCAGTCATGCGTTTTATGTCCCTTTCACTTCCTGTTCACTCTTTTGAGTTGATTTATTTGTGCCGCACGGTTAAGGTCAAAATCATTATCAAGATTAATGTTGAGATCCAATTTATTTGTCACAATTATTCATTGTTTTTGGCTCCACCAAAAGTAAAACCAGGTATCTGGCTTTTGGTTTAGGAAGTGCACGATTGTATCGGCAGCAGAATTACCATTGAGTGGAGGACGCATTTAACATCTTGCAGTAATTTTTAACAGTACAGCTGTTGCAACTAACATTTACAGTTTCTATAAATGGTTCCACACGTTAAGATCCACGGGCCAACACACCCAAAATTTGATATGATCCAAACGTGTGGCAGATGTTAGGCCCAGAGAAATTATGGATTATTTTGGTTTGATTACTTCAACAATAAAATGATTAACAATTTCTCGACAGTTCAATTAAATATTTCTTTTTTAAATCAGGCTGACAAAGTGCTCTTCAACGCAGCATGAATAGAAAAGGATGAAAGCATGAGTTGTGGACTGACATGAAATGACTTTACGCCGGTGAGAAAGCCACACTGAGACACATTATATAACGCTTCTGCTTCCCGGGACGTCGCTATGCTCGACATAATGAGAGCTTCTATTTGAACTATCGCTTGTCATCGCACGTCCTCGCTGAGCAGCATTGTCACCGAAACTTGAAGCGCGTACGACGAGAGAACAGATGTGACGTCTTCTCTCGCTGTATTTTTACTCCTGGTTTTTTTCCCACTTCACTCGACATTGTGTCAGCCCGTCGCTATCAGATGTGCTCTTGTTTTGATCCTGGAATAGATCCGACCAGTCCTCCGCAACAATAAGATATGAGCCCGGTAATATTGACGGCGACAGCCGGGCTGAGAATAAAGGCTTTTAAAGAGTAATAAACACACGCGCGGTTTGTTTTTATCCTCCCCTCATTCTCTGGCCGTCCCGCTTGCATGTGTGTGTGTTTTCATGATCGTAATCTGTGGTGATTTGTGCTCATGAAGCCCTTTATAGGATGGTGATCGTCCTGATCTCTGTCCCCTCTCTCTGGGAGTAGCAGGGAGGTGAGAGCGAGTTATTTTCAGACATCTGCTCCTGCTCGCTGTTGAAACATGCCCGACATCACACACAGACACACGCATGTGCACTTTCTCACGGTGTGCTGTGATGGGAGCAGATTGCATAAAAGCTCTAGTGTGACTAATAACCGCCCTTTCAGGTGGTTACCTCACAGCGAGCGCTGACATCCGATGAGCAGCTTGAGTTTGGTTTCTTTTACAAAGTTGCAAAACTCCTGGCCTCCAAAGATGGCCTCCGCGACAGGAATGTCCAACCACAAGCTCAGTCGTAATTGGAAACATTTGAAACTTGTGCGTGTGTGTGTTTTAGGACCTCAACAAGCGCCTGTCGCTGCCGGCCGACATTCGAATTCCCGACGGTTACCTGGAGAAGCTGCAGCTCAGCAGCCCGCAATTCGACCAGCCGCTCAGCCGGCGCTCCCGCAGAGCTTCACTGGTCAGTCTCTCTCTCTCTTTTTCTCTCTGTGTGTGTGTGTGTGTGTGTGTGTGTGTGTGTTGCCTTTTTTATTGCTCTGCATCGCAGACTCCCGCTGTGCAAGTCACCATGGCAACTGGCCCGCTGTGAGACCGGGATGGATTAATAGGGAGTCACGAGCGCTCACCTCCTGCCTTCAGACCATCAAATGACATCATCATACTCAGCGGCGGGGTGATTACGCAGCTTTGTTGCAGACTGTTGGCGACATTGAAGGTTCATGTATATCAGAAGAAGCTTAAAGAAGTTACACTGCTGCAGTTGCTCAGGTCTAGGTTGAGCAACGACCAGGTTGAGCAACGACCAGGTTATTCCATCAATGGATGTTTTCTTCCCTGATGGTCTGGGCATATTCCAAGATGACCATGCCAGGATTCATCGGGCTCAAAGTGTGAAAGAGTGGTTCAGGGATCATGAGGCATCATGTACACACATGGAGTCCAGACTTTTACCCCATTGAGAGTCTCTGGATGTGCTGGAGAAGCTTTGCACAGCGGTCAGACTCATCATCAATACAAGATCTTGGTGATAAATTAATGCAACACTGGATGGAAACAAATCTTGTGACATTGCAGAAGCTTATGAAAACGATGCCACAGCGAATGCTGCCGTGATCAAAGCGAAAGGCAGCCAAAGAAATATTAGTGTGTGACCTTTTGTTTTGGTGGTGACTTTTTTTTGACCAGGCAGTTTAGTTTTGGAGCCAAACTGGAAACTGTTTTTCATTCTTTCTAAAGCGCCAAGTAAGAAACGCTGCTTCTCTCGTCCCTTTAGAGCGTTGATATATTGTTATTCTCAATTCAGTCCTGCCGGTTGGAGAGGATGCCCACATTTTGGTTCTTAGGAAGATGTAATAACTTGATGATTCTCAGCAAACTCTGATATTACATGGAGGATTTCTAAGTGGATTTCTGGATGTTTATTCATGAATGTGTGTATCATGCCCGCGTATTGAGATCTAAACCCTCGACTGCGCTCGTCGTGTTTGGTGGCGGTCAGAAACAAAGAGCCAGAAGCTTCTTTCAAAACTCAATACACTGAGAAATCCATCACAGAAGAGAAACAGTGAACATAAAAAGAAAATGAAACAGAATACCACACTCCTGCGTTACGTTTTGAGTTCATATGAATATGTATCTGAAGGTTTGGGGAATGAAAAGATCCTTTGTGTTGAAAAGTTTTATTCTGGTGTTGCAGGAACAGTTAAACCTTAGATTGAGCCTATTGCAGAATCCAAAGTGGGACTCTAACTGTGTCAAAATCTGTGCCTTAAGTGACCTCTGTCCTCTCCGCAGTCGGAGATTGGTTTTGGCAAGTTGGAGACGTACATCAAGCTGGACAAACTGGGAGAGGTGAGGAATTCCTGAAATCCCATCGGCCACTATCAGTGAAGGAAATGTGTTTCACAGCTCGCGCCACGTCCGTAATATTAAACCAACGTTGTTGTGTTGCGTTCAGGGAACCTATGCCACGGTATTTAAAGGGCGCAGCAAGCTGACGGACAACCTGGTGGCACTGAAGGAGATCCGGCTGGAGCACGAGGAGGGAGCGCCGTGCACCGCCATCAGAGAAGGTAATCATCACCTTTTGTCTTAACGATAACATAAAAAGATTTGCCCACGAAATACTTTTACAATTGGAGTCATGGGGCATTCATCATTACGCCTGTGTGCCTTTGTCTCTGTCTGCAGTGTCGTTACTGAAGGACCTCAAACACGCCAACATCGTGACGCTTCACGACATCGTCCACACTGAGAAGAGCCTCACGCTCGTCTTTGAGTATCTGGTGAGACTCACTCCTTCTCTCTGTTCCTTTATTTATTCATCCCTCAACGTCAGTGAACTCAATGAAGGAGAAACAGCTTACACCCTTTATGTGGATGTCCAGTCCGTGTAGATGGTAAATGTAGTCAATTAGAGCAATAAGTTCCTCTCGTGTGTGCTATATTGACCGAAAAAGCCTCCTGCTCGCGGAGCTGTGCCGGCAGTGCCTTTACATCCCAGGATGCATTGCGCACAAGCGTCTGCCACCAGGAAGATCCCCCACCGACCACATCCTCTCGTGACAGATTTTGTAGCACAAACTGAGGAATTTATTGCTTTCTGCATTCATATTCATATTTCTATAGCATGTAGGTGAAAGCTCTGGGAAATGATCTACAGGGATCTCAAACAGGGAAGCAATGTAGGACCATTACAAGCAAAGCAGAACCATTACAGGTTATGGATCAATGCTTTATGAGGAAGACGTTAATGCATCAACAGGATGTGTGAAATAGAAGATTGATGTGTCTGAAAGACGAGGTGAAATGTGTGTGCAAAGAGCTCTCTGGGTGTCATTGGATCTACTTCCTGTCTAATGGTGTCATTTCTTCCTGTAGGATAAAGACCTGAAGCAGTACATGGATGACTGTGGAAACATAATGAGCATGCACAATGTGAAGGTGAGATACTTATCTTTTCATATATTTTGTATATTTACTTTAGTTTCCTCTTTAGTGCAATGTGTTTAGGCTGGACCAAATGTTCAATGCAAAGTTTCAGTAATGTCTCTTTGACAAAATCCTTCCAGGAACATAACAGTTTGTATTTACATCCCATCTGAAACTTAGACCAATAAAGATGAAGAGGTGTTTGATGTGTGAGTTTTGGCATGCAATAAGACATTTGAATCACATCAATTATGTTTCTCGATTCCCTTTTTTTCAGATAGATGATCAAATATCCACCAAAAATGTTATTGCTTCCCATACCTTTACATGTTTTACTCATAGATCTGGATCTCCCCTGTACCACACGATTAAAACAAATAAACTTTAGTACATTTCAAACCCTGCAGAGACGAACTAAAGGGGTTGCACATCACGTTTTCCCTCTACGTCTCTCCAGGTCTTCCTGTTCCAGATTCTGCGAGGGCTGTCGTATTGTCACAAGAGGAAAGTTCTCCACAGGGACCTGAAGCCCCAGAACCTCCTCATCAATGAGAAGGGAGAACTCAAACTGGCTGATTTCGGTAAGTGAAACGACAGCAGCAGCTGTTTCCTTCACGGCGGTGGAGAAAGATTTCCTTTTGCCCTGGCTGTGAATTTAAGCTCTGAAAAAAGGCTCTGAAAATGCATTTGATTGTTTCCAGTTCTGCTCTATAAAGAGCTGCAATGCTTCTCTCCTGTGAATACAATCCGTCTCTGTCTTTTTCGGGCTGGCAGGGCTGGCGAGGGCCAAGTCTGTGCCGACTAAAACCTACTCCAACGAGGTGGTGACTCTTTGGTACCGGCCTCCTGATGTCCTACTGGGATCCTCTGAGTACTCGACGCAGATCGACATGTGGTACGAATGCCGGACTGGTCCATTAATCAATGTGTCTTTTGAGATACTAAATCATTTGAACCATTCATCCAGTAAAAAAGACCAATATATTGAATCGACAGCATCTGAACATTTAATAACTTCTAATAATCATTTTTAAAAAAGGTAATCAATCCTGTGTGTCTCTCTGCAGGGGTGTGGGCTGCATATTCTATGAGATGGCTGCAGGTCGGCCGCTGTTCCCCGGCTCCACCGTGGAGGACGAGCTCCACCTCATCTTCCGGTTACTGGGTGAGTGACTCCCGCCGGGCCGGACAACCCAACAGTCTCACGGCAACATGTTTGACTAAACCCAGCAAAACACTGTGTGTCTGAGTGGCTGTGGTCCTCTGACTTCAGGCACACCAACGGAGGACAACTGGCCGGGGATCTCCTCCATCGAAGAGTTTAAATCCTACAAATTCCCCAAATACAAGGCGCAGCCGTTACTCAACCACGCTCCCAGGTACCGTGGTCTGCGTTTCTAGGGAGGCGCGATCTTTTATGTTATGCATCCATGCCCCGCCCCTTCACATGTATACGGTAATAGTGTGTTTTAATGTGTGTATGTGCGCCACGGGCAGGAAATCCTGTGGAACGTTTCACAGACCGCTTCCTTCGTCCCATGAGCCCCACATTCCTGTCAGCAGCCCGTGTTGCGGGCAGACAGTAAACCGCTGCTCCTCCTTTTGTCTCCTCTAGGCTGGACGGCGAAGGCATCGAGCTGCTGCTGGCTTTCCTCAAAGTGAGTCCTCACTTCCTGCATAATACCCAGAATGCAGTTCACTCCGAACTGATTTGTCTAGCTCATTTCACACACACACGTTTCATTTCTACATTTTCTCATCTTGAAGCACTTATTAAACTCATTATTTATGTAACTTATTACACTTCTACGTAAAGCTGGGGAGGGTCATGCATATTTAGCGTCACGCCACCGGTCCTACACAAGCTGCTCGCGCGACAGCTCATAATATGATGTTCATAAAGTTGATTTTGGCGTTGCTGGTTTCTCAAATGTTACCTACTGAATCCTTAACTTATAAACACACAGCTTTATATTTGTCAGAGTTGAGTACTTACTTTGTATTAATATTGCACTAGTATTCTAGGTTTTATTATGTTATATAGTATCCTTTTCCAATTTTAAATAAGATTATTCATGAAGATCAACACATGCACATTATTATCAGTATTACACAAATTATTAGTTAAATGGTAAAAGGTAAATTTGCTGCACTAAACTTCTAATTACTGGATTTGTTCATTGGTATCAGTTAACTCTCTGAGCTTTCAGGAACATCTGTCACCTTGTCACATGACCTGAACGTGAACTTTGATTCACAGAGCAAGAAAAAGAGGTGATAAATGATCACAAGTTAACAAATACTTCAAAGAGCACCACCCTTTACAATTATAATCCTCTCTCTCTTTCTTTCTTTCATTCTTTCTTTCTTTCTTTCTCGTCATTTTATTTTGGTGAATGAATTCCTTCAGTACCTGTTGTCGACAGCAGGGGGCGCATCACCATCAGTGCTCTCCATACACAGTGTTTCTCCGGGTTCCTCTTTCCTCAAATGTGTTTTAAGTTTATTGGAGTGGATCACTGGTTGCAGACCCACCGGCCACAGTGAAATCGCCTGTAATCACAGGATGGTTTCTGTTTCCTGTTTCTGTCTCCGCAGTACGAATCTAAGAAGAGGATTTCAGCTGAAGAGGCTATGAAACATTCCCACTTCCGGCAACTCGGGATGAAAATTCACACACTTCCTGAGAGTGAGTGCTGCAATCGGTCTTTCTTTGTTCCTTCTCATTGCATTTCTTTTCTTCGTCCCTGCTATTTGCTGTGGACTGAAGCTCCTCTCTGTGTTGCAGGTGTATCAATATTCACATTAAAAGAAGTGCAGCTGCAGAGGGACCCTGGTTACAGGAACTCCTCGTACCCAGAGTCAGGTGGGGAACACATCCACATGCTTCAGCATGTAACCGTGTTAGATCATTAGACCAAGAAGTAAACAATACGCAATATGATCACGTGAGAAACCATGAACACTGATGGGCTTCTAAGGGATTACTGGAGGTAAATATATTACACTTCCATGAAGGTGGGGGATTCAGAATAACATAAATGGTCCACACTGAAGCAGCAGGGAGCAAGATCTTCTGACTTTTAGTTTTAATTTCCCACAATGCAACTGCATTGCATCTTTCATGGGACCACTCTCCTCCACTGTGTCCCAAATGTTCTTTTTGCAAACCACACATCTCCAGTGTGTAACTCAAAGTTTCCATAAAAACATTTCAAGTCTCGAGCCAAAGCCCAGATAACCCTGATGACATCATTATGATTTTTTCTTTTTTTTTCAAACTCCGTAAAGCTCCCTCCAGAACTACAGAGGTTTTCACAGGCTGCGTAGGGCTCCTCATTATTGAGTAAACAGAGCTTGTAACATCACTGGTCCCCCTTTAAAACCGTCTTAAAGTAATCCTCTCTTGATGACGGCTGCGTATAGCATCGTTAATGTAAAGCAAAGCAGTATGGGTATCGCAGTCTTTAGAGTTTTCATCTCTCTCTCCAGGTAACGGCAAGATCAACAGAAGGCAGAGCATGCTCTTCTAAGGTCTGATGAAGAGGATGGTCGACTGCCCAACTTCATCGTCACTTCCCAACAACCTCTCGCATGAGCCCACCTGTCCTCGGAGTGACCCCCCCCCCATCCCTTTGTACCTGCACACACACCCAAACACACACACACACCCCTCTGAGCGTGTGACTCTGGGTTGGATCTATTTAGAGACTGTGTTTATTTATTGGGGGGACTGAGGTTGAATTGTTTGCTGCTAAACTACTACTGTTTGTATTTAACACACCGTGTGTGTGCGTGTGTGTGTGTGTGTGTGTGTGTGCGTGTGTGTACATGATGTGAATTCGAGACGCCATGCACAGTTGAGCAGTCAGGACGGTTACTATTGTTTTACTCCTGACGACGATTCTCCGGCTTCGTTTGAGTTAGAATTCCACTGATGTTGATGTCGACGCTGTGATCCAAGTTGTTGTTCTTGTTGTCGTGCTCGGAGACCGAAAAAAAGCTTCAGTTCCTTCAGATTTCTTTTTTTTTTATATATAAATATGTATTATATCTATATATATATATTCGGAGTTTATGTTTTGTTTTTCTTCGAGCTTCCGTGACTGAACTCCACAACATTTCCAGGTTTAGAAAGACTGGGGCGCGCGGTGGTCTTGGTGGGTTGGAGAACGTTTCTTTTGGATTCCTCTTCTTTTCAAACACATTTCGGTGGATTGTTCTTCAAGAGGCCCCTGCACTGAGGGTCAAACAGCAGGACTTTGAGCTGATTGCAGTAGCAGTTTTAAGTTGATGGTTTAAGAAGCACACATAGAGTCCAATCACACTGGGAGAACATGAAACCACCTGGTTCTTTTGTTCTTTTGGACCATTTGGTTTAGCAACGGGACCAAAACTGAGAAGTGGGGGGAGGCAAACGGTTGGGAGTTCGAGCGCAAAGCACGGTTGAAAGAGGAATACTGGAGCTGAACAGGAAGTCATGTGACGTCCCACAGGAAGCCAGCAAGCCTTCCCTAAAACCCTTCGAAAAAATAAAACTGCCAGGACTTGAATGCTTTAAAAAAAAAAGAATTAAAAAAAAATGCAAGCTACACTTTCTCGCTCCGTGCATTGAGATTTCACTGCCGTCTTTATTTTTAACTTGCACTTCAGTGTATTTTTTTGGGAATCTGGGACTCAACGCGGCCGAGTTTGTCCAACAGTATTAAGATGTGTCCTCTAACTGTGACCTCTGACCTCTCCTTGTGAAACAACAGTGTCATTGTGGCATGTTTTCCAGGGGTTAGCGGGTCGAGTGTGGGGTGGGTGTGGGGGGGGGCTACTCAAGCAAAATGGTTGTTTTCCACTTGCCGTCAGACCACTGCTCTCTAGCATTTGTACACAAGAGAGAGAGAAAAGATTTCAAATTGAAATTTTAGATATAACTGCCCGTTGTGTTGTTTGCAACTGACAGTGATGCTCTAGATGAAGCCGGTTGAGAAGTCTCACTTTGAACTGCATGTTTACTGAAACAAATGGAAGATCTCTTCAAACGTTTTCAAGTGTCTGCAGGTTGGCTTTGCATCCCTGGTGTAAATTATATGAGATGTATTCACACAAAAAGTGCTTTCAATGATTGTTTGACATTTTGGGTGAGTGAGATATCTGTACAGTAAATAGGAAGCTAGCCCATTAGCTTAGTGTAAAGACGCAAATCAAGGATAGCCTGGCTTTAAGCAAAGGTTACAAATCTGCCTAACAACACCTCTAAAACGCACAAGTGAACATGATTTTTATTTTACAAAAACAACATCACGCTGGACTTTTTCTTAGCACAGTAACTTGTTGGAGTCGTGTAGAGACTGTGAGGTTGCTACACCGGCAACGAGATGTTTTTACACACTGTTTTTGTACCAAGTAAACAATGAGAAGCTTCAGAGGTGCTTTTTGGCAGGTTTTGGTACTTTAAGACCGCCGGTTACCCCGAATCAAATTTTTATGCTAAGCTAACCTGACCAGTCACATGTTTATTATGCAGACACGAGTGTCCCTCGGCAAGAACACAAATAGGCCTATTTCCCAAATTATCAAACTATTCCTTTAAAAGGTTTTGGGTAAACGATGAGTTTTACTGTCAGCGATTCAGAAGCTCAGAGCAACAGCATCAGAGCGGCCATTTTGACACAACAGTCACACAGAGACGTCTACCAAGGAAAAGGCACAGAAAGCAATTTCGACATTCGCAGTAGCAAAACAGGAGTGCAGTGCATCAGCTGCGGCACTGAATTACACCAGGGATGCGTTGAACATCGCAGGTTGAACATGCAAGAGTGAGACGATCTGAGGGGGTTTTCCTGTTGCTGCAGCTCTTGAGCTCAACATCCACATGAAGATTTCACATTTATTGTCCGCTGAGATTTAAAGGTTCAAGCGACCCAGAGGTTGCTGATTGGATGAAACATGCAAGACAAGTGCCGGAAGCACGACTAATGCTTGTTAAACTCATTAATAGCTGATGAAATTAATAAAAAAGAACGTTGTCAGTTTGCAGCTGATGGTGTAATAATCCTGTGAACATACTCGTCCGTTCACTCGTTAAAACAGATATTCCTTCTACTTTCAGCGTGGATCAGATTATGCTGTACATTTGCTCATATTTGTAAAATTAAAGCTCCGTACAAACAGTCACAAGAGAACAAATGCAGATGGAAGATACTGTTCAATTTACATTTAAATGTAACAACTACCGTATTGTATTCACAGGAAAATAAAAAGTCATTATATTAATGGTGGACATCCTGTGTTACATTGCCCGATGATATCTCCATATAGCATCACAATGCTATGTTGTAGTTCACGTGAAACTTGTCGGTGTGTTTGGATGCTTCACTGACACGTTATCACACTTAAAAAAAGTCTTTAATTGATCACCTGTGTCGCTGTAATCGATAGTAAAAATGCAGGATTATTTCACTGTTGATTGCAAACTGTGTTGCTAATAACTTTTTTTTTTTTTTTTTACATGAAAAGCAGTGACATGCACGAAAGGAGATTTCTGCAACGGCTAAATGTTTATTATTGTAAAACTGTAAAACTTTTTCAAATGTATGAATGACCTGAATTTATGTGAACGAGCGTGTGTGTGTGTGTGTGTGTGTGTGTGTGTGTGTGCCTGATGCATGGAAGGCCTGCTGTGTTGTGAATTCGACCTCTCTGAAACACTGAGCCGCCGGTGAACAGTTGGTGTGTGACTCTTTTTACTGGAACTATTTATTTCTCATAACCATCGAAAGTAAATTTAATCTGTTTCATAAACAACCTGTGCAGCTGTCGTTCTTTGAGTGGTGAAAGAGTGTCGTTTCCAATTCATGTCGTAATTCTGAAAATGGATTCATTTTATTCCACAAAAAAAAAAGAACAGTAGCATTTCTCTCAACAAAACACAAGCAAATCACTGAGAATACATTTCCATTAATTTCTTTATAAAAAATAACCAGGAGCCATTTTTACAAAATAAAAGCTTTTGTGCAATTTTGACCTGGAATATCTATTAAAACCTGGTTTTAAAGCTCAATACATTTACACAAGTCTTACAATATTGAAGGCACAGCTGGTACAAGCCTGAAAAGTACAGTGCATTTAAAAAGAAAAGCGTGACACTATACAGATAAAAACAAGTTCACAGCGTCAAGTCAAAGCAATGCAGAAGACAAAATAAAAAGACTTCTACAGCGTTTCAGCGTGCTGGCTAGCAGGTGCTCTGCTAGGAGTCGGGGAGGGATTCATCTCGTGGCCAACAATCAACATCTGGACGAATCTTTATCGAGTTGGTACAACAAAAATGTAAAAATGATCCTGATGCACTCCTTGTTCTTGCTTCCTGAAAAGCTTGATTCATGAGACGAAGCTATTGGTTGATCGTTGTAACACCCAAAACTGGTCACATTCTGAGATTTGTTCATTTTAAAAGGAAGCCTCCGCATTTTGGGTAAATTGAGAAGATTGATGACCGCATGTGAGCTCAATATGTAGCTTAGCATCCATGCTTGAAATCAGCCAGCCTGGCTCTGCTCAAAGTTCACAAAGTTAGCCTAAACCTGTAAAGCCGGCTGTTAAAGATCATACGTTATGCCTTCAGTCCAACATAAAACTATGAATTACGTTTTGTCATGTCCGTACGGTTAATGTGTTTACTCGTAAGCTTTTAGCCGCTAGTTAGATTTTGCCACCTTTGTAAGGCCTTTGTTTTAACGTCAGCAGTCTTTACGCTAAGCTAAGCTAACTGTCGTCTGGCTGTAGCTTCATGTTAAGCTCACACACACATGAGTGGTATCGATCTTCTCGACAGGAAAGCAAATATGTCTATTTGTATTCTATATTGTTGTCTCATGATTCCTGACAAGCATTTCCCCAGATCATTGTTTGAGTCAGTGGTGTGGATGTTGACATTGGTCACGGCAGGGTGGGGGGGATAGGAATAACATTCATAAAATTGCAACCAGTCTGTAACACTGAAGTCTACACTGAGTGAAATGACACGAGATATAAAATGAGATGAGAAAAGTGACGAGGTCTGACCTCCAGTCGATTTCTTTTTGCCTGAAAAAAAAGCACCAAACACCCGCTTGAGGAACATGAGGAGTTGACCTGTAGTAAACACAAAGAAATGTCTAATGCGGAGACTCCTCTCGGAGAGCAAAGCTTCAGAGTGAAGCTCCTGTTTCTTCATATGATAAATGCAAAGGAACAGGTTTCACCTCAAAGCCTGAATGGACTGAGAGGACGTCAGAGACTCCTGTGTGGTTCATCGTCAGAGTCTAACAGGCCGATCCGGCCCGGCTCGGTTTGGCCCAGTTGGCTCCTGGAGGCCGGGCTGGCATCAGCACTTGTGGGAGCTGGAGGAGAGCCGCAGAGGAGAGGGAGCATCCATGCTGGGTAACTGCATCGGGAGGTGTCCATTCAGCAGGTTGGGGAACTGCAGGGTGGAAAGACAGATCATATTTAACCCCTCTGACATATCTTTTCATAAGCATGGACATTTTTCAGCGTTATTTTCTTTTGGCTGAACGGATGAAGGCTCATTCCCTCTTTCGATCAGATGATGGATAAGGCAACACGTGAGGAACAGCCTGCTTTTCTTATTGAATAAAACACAACAAGGCAATGAACTCACTGGTAAGTTATGACATACTTATTTAAACATTTTTAGAAAGTGTAACTTTTGGTATTTACTGTTTAAGCACCTACATGGGAATTAGTTCTGTGATTATACTATCTTTCAAATTATTCAGATGGCATAAGATGTTTGTAGAAAAAGTAGACTATTGGATCAGATTTGATATCATGATTGTTATTGTCATGATTATTATTTGATATCAGCACCAGGTGTCGCTGAAGTCAAACATTTTCAAACCCAAAATCGCAGCTTTAAAGAGAAGTAATATGGTGAAACGGCGAAAGTCATTGTGGCTTTATACTGATTAAAAATATAGGGTTACGGTATTATTATTGATCAATTTTGTTATCATTACTAGACTATCAATACATAGTAGTCATTACATTAATGATGTCACCTCCACAGTGCTGACAGTGATAGTCAATGCTTTTACAGTGATTTGCGCAATAACAAATGAGGAAAGCGTCTGTCTGACGTGTTTGAATGTTGTAACAAACCCGTGTGACGCACAAGAGTTTCACAGCTTTGGTCTGACTGCTGCTGCCTCACAGCAGGAGAGTCTGCTGCTGCTTATATTACCTCGTGGGGACTTAAGTAGTGCACCAGCGCTGTGAGGACTAAATCACCGGTCGTTACGCAGACGCTCCACAGTTGGAGTGGACATGGCTGGGAGGGGCTCCTGCCCAACCCGCCCTGTCCCGCTCCCCTCAACTAACAGGAAGTTGCCCCCTCTTCTTGTCCAAGCCAGAACGGAAACATCTGTGGCTTATTTTGAAACCCTGGCACACGGTGAATCGCACACACACCAGCAGACACACACAAAAACAACAGACGAGGTAAATCTGTGGTGTGAAATGAAGGTATGAGATCCTGCACTTATGAGGCAGGATGTGTTGTGAATACAGCAAATGAAACACTCTTCATCTTTGTTTTCATGTCATTACCCTTAAATAAAAGCTATACGGCATTACAGGGGCAACTAACTGGCGTTTGCTTACTGCTTTGTGTGTGAATACATTTCATATGCATTCAAACTGACTCGGTCACTCAGCAACAGTTTGCTAACGTCGGCTAACATTAGCCACCGGAAGCTACCAGACCTAGTGGGGTTGTAGCAGCAGAGAACTCCTGAGTGTATGAACTGAGATGTGAAGTCTCCTTTCTGTTCGTAAGACGTGTTATGTCATCTTTCATGAACTCCATAGTGTCTCTTTGAATTAGGGAAAGGGTTGAGGTCCGGTTTGGTTTGGGGCAAGGATGATTTATGGCAGGAAAGTTTACAAAAACAAAGTGCTTGTCAGATTGATCAACTGACGCTGAACGCTCTTTTCAACACGGGACTCATGCCGGCATGTGTTGGTGTGTGTGTGTGTGTGTGTGTTACCTGAAAGAGGGGGACATGGCTCTGCAGTTGTGCCGGGCTGAGGGGTCCCACTGGACTCAGGCTGGACCAGAAATGGATATTGGAGAGTAGAGGACTGGGAGTGAGCAGCAGACCAGACGGAGTCTACGTTGACAAAAAAGTGAAATGTAGGATAAATACACCGCGATGGAAATGTTGGTGTTTATTCTGGCCGTGAGCCCAGAGAGCTGCTCATGGTCTGTGGTGGAGTTGTCCTGTCATTCAGTCTCAGAGCTCCAAGCCAAGTCTGCCCTCTAGTGAACTCACGTCTCGCAGACAGACGGTGTTGGCAGACTTGACTCCATTCAGGTCAGGAAGCTCCACTCATACAAAATTCATGACATCTATTTTCTTCCGTCTCGTCTTCCTTCTTGTCTCTTCATATTTGACCACAGACGCTTTTCTTTCTCTTTCTGTCACAGGAACATCAGACTTCTAGCGGACGGTTCGACCAGGAACTACAGTTCAGGAAGCACAGTTTCCTCAGTTTCCGTGTTTGTGTTTGTGTTCTCACCGCAAAAGAGAAGTGCCTCCACCGAGCTTCCTGCGTTATCTGAATGTTTTTGAAAACCCTGCTTCATTTTTCTTTTAGCAATGCTTAAATTCTTTTTAAAAAGCATCGATTATGACCTTTGCTGCCTGTCATCTCTTTCTCCCTTCATTTCCTGTCATCTGTCTATCAGCTTTTTAATAAAGGCATCAAATGAGCTGACAAATATCTTTAAAATCTGCTTTTCATTGCAAGAACGCTTCCTGTGAAAAGATACAGATTATTGCCGGTCATCTTTGTGTCTCAAATTTCCTTTGTTTGGCCACTCGTACTTCTGCTGATCTAAAACAGGCGCATGAGCCTCGGTGGTGTTCAGCTCCACTAAGCCACTTGGTCAGGACCAGCTTATGCTTTGCTTTTGTCAGTGTTTTGATGTTTTTTCGCCGAGTTAACAGCCAGATCGAGCTCCCCGGCTTGACTTGCAACATACCAGTTTCCCCTCAAAAGACCACAAACCACCGTAAGCCGGTTTCTGGTGGACAACAGGGATAGCTGTGCTGCAGGGACGCTCAAAGGTAGGAACTAAAAACAGCTCAGGTGTGCTTTGCAAAGACTTAATTATACAAAATGTTCAGCGATGAGGGAACAGTTTAGCGTGCACTTTTACTTTCCGTCAATTAAGCGCTGTACACTCAGCAGCATATCATTGCTCGGTCTGGAAAAAGGCGTCAGCTGAATGCCTGAATGTAGCCAACTGTCCTGGTTTGGTCAGTGTGTTGCTGCCAGTGAATCAGGAGCTTCAGGAACATATGGCTTCACTTATGAACCTCCTCCCTGGCCTCCTCCCCTCTTTCCGCTCACCTCTTTCCATCTCCTCCCTGTCTACAAGCTTCATTTTCTTCCTCCCTCCCTGAGAGCATCGTCTTTTCTCTGCCTTTTTCTTGCCCTGTATTTACAGAAGGACTACGTGTGAGTGCAGTGCTGTTAGTACATGTTTTATGTGGCATGTTGTACCTGTGTGGTGAGGAAGGCAGGGGTCAGGGAGCCCGAAGGCAGCGCCGGGCTGTTGAGAGCAATGGAGACGAGGTCACTTCCTGTCAGGAGGAGCGAGGAGGCGGAGATTTCCAAACCTTTGGGTTTCCTGCTTTTCGAAGGCCCGCAATGGGCAAACCTCCTGGCCTCTGGCAGCGCCTGTGACCGCTCTCTCTCCCTCTGACCGGATGAGAGGTTCAGAGGCTGGGCGCTCGGCTCGAACTCAAAAGTCTCGGAGCTCTGGCCCCGCCCTCTCCACAGGGCGTGGGCGGGGCTTTGCGGCGGCGTGGAGGAGCAGGAGGAAGAGCGGGCCTGCCCCGGAGACGGCCTGGAGGAATGGGAGGTCTCGGCCGAGGACGGGGGCGGGGTTGGCGGCAGGGAGGAGTGGCCTCGGTTGGTCACGAATCGGATGACGGAGGAGCTGTCGCCGTAGTGATCGGATCGGGGCTCCGTCTTGATCGGCCGGTGCGGCTCCATCGGGTGCTGCAGGGAGCCGACGCTGAAGGAGGAGTACAGGCTGGAGTGGAGGTATTGGTTCCTCCCGGCCCCGTCCTCGTCGTCGGCCTCGGGCTCCGACGCCGCGCCCGCACTTTCCTCACTGCTGCGGCCCGACTCCACCACCGCAGGGTCCATCTTCAGAATCTCAGGGAACGACACGAACTTGTAGACGAACTTCTGGCCGATCACCTTCTTGATGATGTTCTGCAGAAGAAACCAGACGTGGTTTTATTATTCCATGTGTCGGTGTCAATCGCAGAGGTCATGCACATTTTGACCATTGGACTTCCAGGATTTTAAACCAAATGTCCATGAGCAAACATGTAGTGAAATCTGTGTTTAAACAGTAATGAGATGTAGTATTTAAACTAACAATGAGGATTCAAAGCAGACAGTATACCTTACACACAAATGAATGAGATAATAGTTTGATTAAAAAAATAAACGTTTATATAGATGCCTGTATGTATGCCTGCTTATTGTTTTCTTTTAAAAGCATATTAATTATTCCAAACTCAGCGCAAATGAACGTCATGAACACATGAATATAACACATTTACATGACTTTTTTTTCAAGGGCTTTTCCAGGCCTGAAAATAACTATTTTAAAATGCCATGACTTTTCCATGACTGTCAGGACCCTGCATTGGGTTTCATGGCCCTTTGGACATGAATCACATCATGAAACCAGTCAGTTTATCCTGGAATAGTATCTGTATGCGTTGCGTACTTTGTCGTAGTAGTAACGCAGGGCTCTGCTCAGCTTGTCGTAGTTCATGTTGGTCTTGTTCTTGCGCAGCCCCCACAGCTTGGCCA